>NC_089325.1:13528734-13653734 GCF_036669915.1 Pocillopora verrucosa
AATTATATTACCCAGTTTCCCCGCGGCAAAATAACAACAAACTTTATTGAATATTAAATCTAGAAGAGCAGCTCATATGTTGAATTTTTTTCATGATTATTCTAATCCTTCTTTTTCAGTGTTTTTCTTGTTTTGAGTTTTGTTTTGACGGATACCTACCACTCTTTCACTCAAATAATCTGAAGTGTATTAAAGATATAATACCAATCAAAGTTTGCGGGAAAACGTACAGCGCGATACAACTACTGGCAGGTATTATTATTTGTTCTCAACTTTCTCACTAATTAAAAAGTACATAACAATCCTGATTCACTAGTAATCCTGATTCACTAGTAACAAGGTAACATAGTTTGTCTATCGATTAGCCATATTCCGAATGCATACTACTGGAACAAACTTATCAGCCGAACACCTTACTCTCCTCGACTAATCTCTTTATTGGTGGTTGGTGGCGAGAAGACTTCGCTTGGTGGCGAGTACGTTGGTGGCGAGATCGTTCCTTGGTGGCGAGTTCGCTAGTGGCGAGTCTGCTTGGTGGCGAGGTAACTGGATACCATAGGTACATTTCAATAACATGTTCCCTCGGCAAACCACTGTCATACAACTCTTCGGTTTTTTTTCTCCTTTATTGCAACGATCCATATAAATTTCTAGTACTAGGGAAATCAGCCAAAGTATGATCAAAATTTAACTGTGCGACTTTGCTTCACAGGAAAAAAAAGGAATGAATAACTAAAACAATGTGGCTTCGAAATGAATCGTTCCTAAAACTTCCGCTCGGTTATTCTTTATTATTTTCATTTACGTTTTTTTGAGTTAAGAATGAATATTTGCGCAGAAAGGATACATTATCAGCAACGCTTCGGGACAAAATATCACCATTTCTTATGGTATATAAAATACTTTTTATTATATACCACCACCATTAAAATAACCATTTGCAAGACTCTATTCTCAAAACACTTTCTGTTCATCTCTTTAGAGTTTTGACTTTCCAGGGGGCTGATCACTAAGACATTGTGCTTTGCTAATCGACTTGGAGCTCGCCGATTGAAACGCGCGAAAAACAATATGCAGATCTTGCCCTCGTTCCAATTTTTTATTTACTGAATAAGCTATTGTAAGTCATCATTTTGAAAGACAACAATTTAAGCTGTCCGGAAAGACCTCTAGAATACAAAGGGAATGGAGACACGTCAGGGATAAATAGCAAAAAAACACAAAGTAGGAAGACAACACAAGGTTGAGTTCTCCTCGCAAACGTTAAAATTCACAGGCAAACATAACAGTTAATTAATATTTCTTGAACTAGTTTTCTTGAATCATGTAACGCTGAAGACTGTCCAGAGTTTGTCAACTACCAATTGTCAACCTTTCCAGCACCAAGCATTGCTCTTTTTACTTTTTTTTTGAGTTGTATTGCTTCCTACGATGCCAAACTTCTTTCCACAATTATTATGTACTTGTCGCATTGGATAGCGTTGGGTTCCATCATTAAGCCATCCGTATCTGCAACATAATGAACGATTAAGGGACTAGGTTTGTCAGTTAATCATTCTGAGTAAAGGTGCATCTTCATCACTTCAACCGACACTAAGATGATGATTACTTACACATTGCGGAGGTTAGGCATTTAGTAGAGAGAAAAATCATTTTATTTCAGACAGAATACAAGCGGAAAATAGGAAATTAAGCCAGTAAAATTCCGCCGGTTTGTTTATTTTCGTTTCCTATTCAATTATTGACAATTTTCCTACCTAAAATATTTCTGCAACTTCCCTACAAATAACTATAATATGTCAGATATTCCATTTTATTTATCATAGGCAGCAGTTGGGGTTAGGTGAAAGTGCTTATAGTATTGATGACTAACATGAAAACGTACTTATAAAACGAAAAAGCCAAAGCTTTCAGACAGAACTTACAGGCACAATTCAAGACCGACTTCCCATGCTGCAAGCAGCTGGTCGTATGTAGCGAGAGTGGCTCTGTTTATTTCACAAAGCCTTTGGGCTTCGTAGTAATTTAGCTGATATTTTTTGCCTGTCACCGCTGCATGGAAGACGCCTTTAGCCTCAGGTTCATAGTAAATCGTCATATTATTGGTATCTGGAAAAGAGACAAATAACTAAACAAAAGCCGAGCAAAGCAAACAAATTGTCAACAAATAAAAAAAAACAACAACAACAACAAACTAAAATAATAAGTAATAAATAAGCAGCTGGTCGTATGTAGCGAGAGTGGCTCTGTTTATTTCACAAAGCCTTTGGGCTTCGTAATAATTTAGCACCGCTGCATGGAAGACGCCTTTAGCCTCAGGTTCATAGTAAATCGTCATACTATTGGTATCTGGAAAAGAGACAAATAACTAAACCGAGCAAAGCAAACAAATTGTCAACAAATAAAAAAAAAACAACAACAACAACAACAACAAACTAAAATAATAAGTAAATAAATAAGTAAGGTTTGGAAAAAAGAAAATAATGCAACAACATACAACGTCTAGTCAACGTCTTATCATACATGGCCACCTCGCCGCTGTGTTGCATTTTCCAGTGTAGAAGTTGCGCTGGTGTTATTGTAATATGTGACCCTCTTAAGGAAAACGTAGACAAAGGTGAAAGGACGGGCACGAGTATAATGACACAGCACGCTATGCTTTTCACTAAATTGAATTTGCAGATATGTTCATTGTAATTGTCATGGTGCTTCAGCGTAAAAACGGTTATAAAATCAGATTAAAAGTAATCATAGTCTTGAAGCCATAACAAATTTAGGGATAAAAACTGAACAAATAGCAAGGCAATTCCAAAAACCTTGAGTAGGCTAGTCAAATACAGATGAATTACTCATCCTTTGATAGAAACCTCTTGGCGAGACTGTTTTGAGATAAAAGGGCAAAGAATAAAGCGTCAAATACTTGATAAATCGTTGCAAGTTACCTTTGTAATGTCAACGGAGGGACTCATCAGTGGGCAGAGAAATATTACCTAAAATTTGTCTGATGGTTCAGACTAGAAGTCTGGAGGTAGCTTTGTTGCTTTGCTTTGTTCGGGCTAGATAATTTTCTCCATGAGGTAGAAAATATTAAATAGAATAAACAGAATTATTTGTGTCAAGTGCGAAGCAACTAGAATGAGCGGTAAGAGATTGCGTAAGTGCTACATATAGGACAAGAAATGACGCAACGCTGTTACGGGTTCTGTGAAGGTTACCGTATGTGACAGGCTACATGAAGAAAGCGATCATCACGTGATATTAATATCAGAAGAATGCGAAGCCATTGACGTGGCGTAGCCACGTCGATATTTTTTGCAAGATCTGCCTTGATAAGTCGGAAATCTTCGTGTTAAAAGCCGAGCGTTTAATTTGTTCCAAAATTTCCAAAAACGGATTTCATATTAAAATTGTATTTGCTATTGCTTAAATATTTGCAAAATTTTGTTATTCGGAAGTCATAATTTGTTTTAGTTTTGCTTCCGAATGCTAGTAGTTGAGAAAACCTCCCGTGCATGAATTTGCTTCGAAACTATTATATAGCGCCGATATCAATATTGCTATTTTCATTTATATCTATCCATTATATTTTTTCCGAATAGACTAAAGCGCAGCACAGCTGTAAGCACGTAGCCATTTAATAAAATATTCATTTAATTTTTCACCAGACAAAGGTAGGCATTGCAGACCCATTTATATCAGTTGCAGTGAGTTGAGTGGCGGTGTGGATAGTTCATTGGGCTTGTAATCTGGTGGTCCCGGGTTCAAGCTCCACCCTGCTCTGGATGTTTTCTGCTCTCCCGAGTTCAATTCCTTAGCTGTGCATTGCACGTAGCCAACTGGTCTGTCTCCGGCCACATGGGATTTGTAAATACTACTGTTTTGTCCCAATGTTTGTTTTAATTTGATTGTATTGGCCCTGTAACGCCCCAATAGGGGAGTGGTTAGTTAATATAATTGTTGTTATCTTTATTATCATTATTGTTATCATTACTATTATTATTAGTAGTAGTAGTATTATTATTATTATCACTATTATTATTATTATTATTATTATTATTATTATTATCATCATTATTATTGTTATTAACATCGTACTTACCAACGTTACATTTGTTGTCAATATAAGGAAGCACTTTAATCTCCAGGGGACAGCTGCACGAAAACATCGTCAGCTCCGGACCATTCTCGCACGATCCCCCATTTCTGCATGGGAATGTCAAGCATGGGAAGAACTTGGACAGATACTTTGAATAGAAATGTGTTTTGCCTGTTAAGACTGCTCATTGTTTATCGCCTGGAGTTTCGGAGGACGTTTGTTCTGTCAAGATAAAATTGACCTGACCCTGCACCAAGTGAACGTTTGTGCGCGAAGTTTAAATATTATAGATGAGCCTTGGCAAACTGGATAGTTCCATCTTCGAAATTCTCTTAATCAAAAAAAAAATATATGAATTTACTTACCCCCTTTTCCACTCCAAGATAATCAAACCCTGTTCTGCTTTGCATCCTATTTGGCTCCAAGATCCTTTCAGAATTACTGAGTTCGCAGGTAAACGTCTTATGGATCGAATCTCTTCCAAAGTTGAATGAAAGGCAACTTTGAGGATAGTATCGTAGACACTTGAGAGCACAGTCCATTTCACGCTTCACGGGCTTGATAAAGGTAATGTTGCCCACTAGTGATGTGCTCCGTATTCTGTAAAATGCCACTTCTTTGTGGATTTGGTTGTCATTGGGGTTTGCGGTAGCAAATATCATATTTAACAGAATGAAAAGAACCAGAACTGATATCTTGGCTCTGAATTCGAGGATATATCCACGGAGAACCATGTTTAAGGGAAGGAAAACGTAACAAGGGACATTTGCGATCACCAACTTTTTCCTTGGCTAGACAGTCTATGTAGAAATGGAACAAAGATATCGGTCATTTCGTAAAAGCGTTCGATATCACAATTTAGAAAATATTCACATGACTACTCTCTATAACGGTCTCTAAAAAAATTCTATAAACTGGTATATTTTGTTGTATATTATATATTTTTTCAATGAATGTCCATTTTCCTATTTGGACACATTTTTATCCTCCCTTCGTTTATTATGCAAAGGAAAAAATGGATTAATCCTTAAATGTCAGTGTAAACTATCTGCATGGTATAATAAGCCGCAATCATCACTCGTGCCCTGGTTAATGCACAACTGTTCAGTCCTGTTCGCAGATAATACGCTAAGCAATAGTCAGAGAGTAAAATTATCCCACGACTCGAAGAGAGAAAATAAAGTGATCCTTGCACCCGCCAAAAAACCTAGAAATAGTCCATATTCAATTTCAAGGCCCCTTTCCTCAAATGAGGTTTCAGCCTAATCCCACAGTAATTCCATTAAAACATGGATGGCGCGTGAACAATCACCAATAAGCAACGAAAAAATAATAATAATAAAAGACAAGAAAAGAAGGAAAACATAAGAAAGGACATTTGCGCTCACCAACATTTTCCTTGGGTGGACAGTCTTTGTAAAAATGGAACAGCGAGATCGGCCATTACGTAAAACCGTTTCTCATCACAGTTCAAAGAAAGTCTACAAGACTACTGTCTAACGAAATAGAATTCTGTAAACTGATATATTTTCTAAAGACTTCATTTTTCAGAGAATATTGGCTTTCTTATTGACACACATTTATTTCTATCCTAAGTTTATAATGCAAAGACAAAATGAAATAATCCATTAGTGTCAGTGTACACTGTCTGCATCGTAAAACTGGCTGCGATCATCACTCGTGCCCTCGTTAATGCACAACCATTCAGTCCTGTTCAAATCAAACAACCGATAAATCTGAAATAGGCTCATAGGTGTATGATATACGGCCATAGTGTTCTGGCAAAAAGACTGTCATATCATGTCACATGAAAAAATGACTCAACATGGCTAGCCTGCATTTAAATTCAGTTAAATTCAGAATGAATAAAACTGTTCTCAGCCCCAATCCGTCGGTGCGGTAGACACTTATTCCAAAATCGTTTGAAAATCCAAGCATTGGTCACTACGAAAAATCATTTATGTGAGATATTTAAGCAGTTTAATGGAGTTAAAAATCAACTTATGCTCACCTAAGTGCGACATACGAGGGCGAAAACCAGCATTCTTACAGCCTCGAGTATAACATCTGGTTAACTTGGAAATAATGAGATTCCGTCCCTGAATAATTAACGAGTAGTGAATAAAAATATGACATTGTCTGGGTTTAGTAAGGAGTAGCTTCGTGTCATTTTGAAAAAAAAATGGGTAATAGAGTCTTTCGATTTCATTGATAACCACCACCGGCTTTTGAAATAGAGATAATTAAATTTATATGTATGGGGAAAATTTCGATCCATTCCCACAGCGAGGTAGATAGACCTAGACCTTGATAGATTGGGACGTCACTTTTGAATAAATATCGGTTTTCTTATTTGAACACTACAAAACCAGACGAAAATATCATGCATGAATGATTAATGAGTAGTGAATAAAAATATGATATCGTCTGGTTTTGTAATGAGTAGCTGCGTGGTGTTTTGAAAATATAAGTAATAGAGTCTTTCCATTTTATTGACAACCACCGGCGCCTTTTGAAATAGAGATAATCATATTCTACGTATGGGGAGAATTTCTATTCATTCCCTCAACGGGGTAGCAAGAGTGATCATATTTCCAGAGAGCTATTATTAATTTCGTGTCATAGTTTTTTATAATATACTGTTAGTTGCCAACAACTTCATTCTCAGTAGTAGGGCCTCTAGTTCACTCTATACAAACTTCATGGTTAATTAATCTACGAAGAACCATGTTTAAGGCTATGAACCGTTTAACTTGGAGAAGAAATAACTAAGTCGTGGGTGAAATATCGGTCAATTATGGGCCTACACTGGGAAAAAGAGAAATTTAATGAATGTGCATAGTAAGACAACACGCTAAGCAATAGACAGACAGTAAAATATCCCTCGACTTGAAGGGTAAAAATAGAGTGATCCATTCACCCGTCCAAAAAACTTCGAAACAGCCTATATTCAATTTCGAGGTCCCTTCCCACGAATAAGGTTTCAGCCTAATCCCACGCTAACAACATCAATGCCGTCCGAACAATCAGCAATAAGCGAATTAAAAAAAATAACAACAAAAGAATGTAAGTAAACTTAGCAAGGGAAATTTTCGATCACCAACTTTTTCCTTGACCAGATAATCTATGTAAAAATGGAACAGCGAGATCGGTCATTTCGTAAAATCGTTCCATATCGCAGTTCAAAAAAATCTACATGACTACACTCTATTACTAAATAGAATTCTGTAAACTGATATATTTTCATGGAACCTTAGTTTCCATGAATATTGGTTTTCTTATTGAACACACATTATTTTTTTCCCTACGTTTATTATGCAAAGACAAAATGAAATAATCCTTGAATGTTAGTGTAAACTTTCTGCATCGTATTATAAGCCGCGATCATCACTCGTGCCCTGGTTAATGCACAACCGTTCAGTCCTGTTCAAATCAAACAACCAATATATATGAAATAGGCTCAGAGGTATATGATATATGGCCATAGTGTTCTGGCAACAAGAATGATTTCTTCAATTCTTCAGTTTTCTATCACATAAAAAAATGACACAACATAGCTAGCCTGCATTTAAATTTAGTTAAATTCAGAATGTTTCAAATTGTTCTCAGCCCCAATTCGTCGGTGTGGCAGACTCGTATTCCAAAATCATTTGAAAATCCAAGCATTATTCACTACGAAAATCATTTATGTGAGAGATTAAAGCAATTTAATGGAGTTAAAAATCGACTTATACTCACCTAAGTGCGACATGAAAGAGCGAAGACCAGCATTCTTACAGCCTCGAGTATAACATCTGGTTAACTTAAAATAATGGGATTCCGTCCATGAATAATTAACTAGTAGTCAATAAAAATATGATATTGTCCAGCTTTGTAATGAGTAGCTGCGTGGTATTTGAAAAATATTGGTAATAGTTTTTCGAATTCATTGACAACCACCTTCGGCTTTTGAAATAGAAATAATTAAGTTCTACGTATGGGGAGAATTTCGATTTATTTCCTCAACGGCTTAGCCAGTGTGATTATACTTTCAGTGAGCTATTTTTAATTTCGTGTCATGGTTTTTATGATATACCGTCAGTTGCCAACAACTCTATTCTCAGTCGCAGGGCCTCTAGTTAATTCTATACAAACTTCATGGTTGATTAATCCTCGAAGAACCATGTTTAAGACTATGAACCGTTTAACTTGGAGAAGAAATTACTAAGTCGTGGGTGAAATACCTGTCAATTATGAGCGTGCACCGGAAAAAAAGAAAGTTAATGAATACGCACAGTAAGATAACATGCTAAGCAATAGACAGAGAGTAAAATTATCCCTCGACTTGAAGAGTGAAAATAAATTGATCCTGCCGAAAAAACTTCAGCCTAATCCCGCACTAACAACATCAATGCCGTCTGAGCAACAAGCAATAAGCGAACAAACAAACAAAACAAAAATTGGAAGTAAAACTTTGCACGGGAAATTTTCGATCACCAACTTTTTCCTTGACCAGATCAAAATGAAACAGCGAGATCGGTCATTTCGTAAAATCGTTCCATATCGCAGTTCAAAAAAATCTTTACAAATCTATAAAGAGATCCTTGCACCCGCCAAAAAACTTCTAAACAGTCTAATATATTCAATTTTGGGGCCCCTCTCTTTAAATGAAGTTTCAGCCTAATCCCGCATTAACAACATCGATGCCGTGCCAAAAAAAAAAAAAAGGAAGGAAAACGTAACAAGGGAGATTTGCAATCACCAACTTTTTCCTTGGGAAGGCAGTTTGTAAAAATGGAACAGCGATATCGGTCATTACATAAAACCACAGTTCAAAAAATATCTACTCTCTATACAGGTCTGTAAATAGAACTGATGTATATACACTCTCGAGTATAACATTCGGTTAACTCGGAAATAATGGGATTTCGTCCTTGAATAATTAACAAGTAATAAATAAAAATATGATATTGTCTGGCTTTGAAATGAATAGCCGCGTGGTATTTTGAAAAATATTGGTAATAAAGTTTTTCGATTTCATTGACAACCACCTTCGGTTTTTGAAATAAAGATAATTAAGTTATACATATAGGGAAAATTTCGATCCATTCCCACAACGGGGTGGCCAAGTTAACTATACTTCCAGTCGCCATTGTTAATACGTGTCGTGGATTTTATGATTAACTAATAGTTGCCAACAACTTTATTCTCAGTAGGAGGACCTCCAGTGTACTCTATACAAACTTCACAGTTAAAATTCACTCTGCTATAGATAAAAGAGAAGCCGGTTGTGCATAACTTAATTGCAAATTGTCATTGTTTGTAAAATACAGAATGATCCTAGTACTGATATGTTGTGACAGATAACAAGATTTTGGGTAAACATGCAAAGAAAATAAATTGTACACTCTGCAGGTAATTGGAGCTGAGCAAAGGTAACCCATCACAGAATTAGACAAGCAAATAGTATGTTTGGAAAAGAAAATAACAAACCAAAATGTTTTAATGGAGTCGTGATAATTGTCTCAACTTTTCTAAAGGGATGCTTTTCTCTAGCCGGTGTATAGAATTATGCACATGAACAGAGCAACGAGGAAAACAAATCTCCATGAACAAGTTGGGTCTCTCGGTTCTAAACCATTTAACAAAAGTTTAGTACGTATTGTGTTAAGATTTAATGCATTATTTTATCATTTAAAACTATACCCGTAACCACTAGCAACAACGTCAGTTCAAAAATAAGACTGCACCGTCAGAGGCCCAGTGGTACAACTGAAATCTCATTCCCGTCAATTTGCAATTGTCGAATAAAAGGTTTAGAACTATTTTTCATAATTAAGCTAATGCTAACTTTAGTTATCATAAGATATAATTACACCTCAAATCATTGAACGTAACATAACATTTTCTTCAACGCTCTGCGGTATCTTTCCAATCGCCATGCGTACACAAAGGGATCGAGAACGAACTTGACGAAAACTAGTTGATTAAGCACTTTTTCTGTCAGTACAAGAGGCTGATACCGCTGACACCTAACACAATGCCCCGTCACATACCACACCACAGTTACAGGAATAATTGGGATGGTGGTCACCAGTGTAAACAAAAAGATAATTTTACGCATACGTTTTTCCATACTTGTACCCCTCCTAATCACTCTGAAATGACGAAGCTGCAAATTCGAATTACCGAATGAACACGCCCTTCTTCTTTCACGTTTTTTGAAGGCCTTGTAGAGGAAAAAGTAGGATAGGAGTAAGAGTGAAGCCACTAAAGTCGTGTTCACGTACAGATCAGTTTTTAGGACCAAAGGCAATGGTATTCTTGTGAACAGCATTGAAGCAAACCCTATCTGATAAACCCACGTACAGAAAATTAGTACTTTAGCACGTCGAACAGTCATCCAATTCCGGTGTTTTATGGGCTGTGACAAAGCCAGGAAGCTGTCCCAAGAAAAGGCGCATACGCTAATTATAGACACGTTCATTGTAACGATGGAAAAGGCCGACATTACTTTCCTTAATGTCATCAGCAGAGGCCCCTTGCTGAGATAGAGGTAGTAATAGCGGTACGCCAACAGCGGTTGAAGGACGGCTCCAGTAAGAAAGTTCGCAAAAGCCATACTGAAAATAAAAAAGTTTGACGGGGTGCGAAGAAGTGAAACTGTGTTCTTGGTAAATATTAGGAGCAATAGGCCGTTGCCCAAAACTGTCAAAGGCGCTAGACATGTAAATAAGATTGCGGACGGAAGGGGAATCATCTGATGTCCTTGGACAGCTTCAAGCTCTTGCTGTTGTGCCAGGGAATAGTTTGCACTCGTGAAGGACATTCTTGCAGCACAGTCGACAATTGATGCTAAGTAAGAGCTTTGAAAAAAATTATTACGTAAACAAGCGTAAAAAAGTAATTCGCTGTTAAACGTTCCGGACAGCTGTGTTGAATTTTAATTTCCCAAAACCATTGAAAGTTGACAGCTCTTTTCACCTCAGTTTTCAGGGTTTAAAAAGCTTGGATAAGAAACAAAGGAAGTACTTCATTTATGTAAACTGTCAAAGTCTACGCTTTTTGAGTTCATTGCATTTCATATACAATTTGTTCCAGGGGTTTATATTATCGAATACTTTAA
This sequence comes from Pocillopora verrucosa, assembly GCF_036669915.1. NCBI lineage: Eukaryota > Metazoa > Cnidaria > Anthozoa > Scleractinia > Pocilloporidae > Pocillopora > Pocillopora verrucosa. Next base: position 13,539,936 of record NC_089325.1, read on the forward strand.
TTTTTCTTTTCACTTTTGCTTTAGCTGTATATTACTTTCTTAGCTGGGACGAAAAGGTATAATTTTTTTCTTTCTTTTCTCTCATTTTTGTCTCCTTTCTTTTCGGAAATAAAGCTTTCATAAGTAATCCAGTCAATTAATTGGTTACGTATTCTAGTGCATTAAACTTTAAATCGGTTGGTGCAACAAAGAGGATGCTTCAAGAGCTGCTTTCTAAGAATAGTTTCCTATTCGTAAAGCACTCAGATCGGATATTAAAACGCTGGGAACTTTAAAAAACATTGTAAAGCTGAAATGATGACAGAAAGCCGGGCTGTCATAACTGGCAAACAAATTGGATTGACAGATAATCGGTCGAAAACTAAATCAATTGAAGAAAAGATGAATACTTTGTCTGAAAGCTGTATTTGATTTGTAAATCTCAATCAGACGTCGACAAAACCTGGATAAAACCGGATCGAATTCAGAGATCAAATGAGATTCCTCTTTATTGTTTTCGAGTCCTTAACCAGCCTCTATTCATTGTATTCACTCTTCTAAGTAACTACTTATGTCTGTTCCAAAAGTTCAGAACACTAGAACCGAGGAACACGCCTTCATTAACACAGCATCATGTTTATAATGTTTTTAGGACCGAGTAAAGTCCAACTCGGTCTGTAATCATACGAGTGATTGACAAAATTGGACGGCCGCGAAGTGGGAGCCCAATTTGTCTGTCACGAGTATGATTACAGACAGAATTGGACGACGAAACGTCCTGTTACCAATTAATCGCAATTGTTATAATTTCCGAAAACAACAAATAAATTTAGGTCAAAGATCTCTGGTAGAGACAATGTCTAAAGTTAAAAAAATTAAAAATAAAAATAAAAATTAAAAAAAAAAAATAATAATTTTGGAAATTCTTCAACTTTTTTTAGGATAGGTGATTGTTGCTATGGCTATTTTAATCAACTCTGTGATTGGTGGATTAAGCTGAGTGGACTTTGTATGAATGACTACTCCAACTGTCCGATTACAGGAGTCCAATAACAGTCAACTGTCTGACAACAGCTCTACGGAATGATTAGTGAAAAGTAAAGAGGCTAATGCACCAATCACGTTTGAGGAAATTGTAACGGTTATGATTAAATGGAAAATCAGGATCAACAAAACAATCGGAGAGAATGAATTAAGGCTAAGGTTGAGAGTCTAGCCGGTAAGGATGCGAAGTGCGTCAGACGAGAACATAAAGGATTGTAACATGCGCTACGACGGGGCCACGCGAGGCCTTACGATCTTCGGCTCCAAACGGCAATTGATGATAGTCCGATCAGGAGGAATGATTGAAGGAGCTAAACTAAACTGGCCAGAGCTAAGAAGGATAAGTGCCTACCAGCGCAATTTATGCTGGTATGAGCGATATACTATTCTGTGGAGTTTTGGTTCTGTCGATTACATTTGCGGCAAACCACCATATTACAGTTGGAAGGCAAAAAAAATATTTTGCACCCTGACAGACCTGGACTCTTTTTGTCCGTAGATGCACGTAAATAATTTTCAACACCGCAACATTAGCTAATGTCATTTTTGCATTCGAAGGAACTCGCTTTCTGTTCCAAAGAACATCTCTAGAAAGGCAGAACTAAACATTTTTAATCCTCTTCCAGCAAAAATTGTGAAAATGCTGCTGCTCGCAGTTACTTCATGGTGGTATTCAAATCCCTTGCGTTGTATTATAATGTGTCTGATGGAGACATCATTTATAGGCAGATTTCTTTTCTAAATCGTACATTTAACTTTGTAACAGTCTGGTGCAACCTCGCGAAGCATACGCGGGTTATATCTCATTCGGACCTTGAGCTTTTGTAACGTTTAAACCATTGAGTAATTTCTCGATCTCAGATTTAGAGCAAAGTAGACTTGGAATAACTTGATCAGTAAAGGTTTGAAGATCGTCACGTAACTTCTCAGGAATACAAGGACTCTCTGTAAAAACCGATGAGAAGAAGTTGTTAAATTGCTGTACTTATCGCAGCTGTTTTGAGTCTTTTGGTTCTCCAGAGATAATTCAGGTGGAACAGATCGTGATTTCTTCTTAGATTTTATGAAAGTCCAGCAACGTTTAGGATTATTACTGTCGCGAAGAGAATGAACATGGTGCCCATAGCTTCTGGCGATCTAAGCGATCTTTTCGGTAGATATTATAGTCAGATGACAGGATTTCTTAATCCATTATATCTGGGTTCAGCCATGTTTTGGTTATAGGCGACCGTAGCTTGCAGCTCAGTTCTCTTGTTGATAATACTACGTGCATTTAGACTGCAAGATTTGAGAGTCGAGGAATCGAGAGGCCAAGGGCTCAGTTGAATGTCGTTAGATATTAAAAGGAAAATAATTAATAGATATTTTCTGGTAGAATAGTGATGGCGGAGCATCGATTTCAGTTTCCAGATTTGTCGAACTTTCGGAGACTCATCCTTGGAAATGTAGCGGCCGAGACCATTTGCAAATGAAGGCCTCTGATAGATACTATCATTTCTTGGGCTTTTCAGAAACACGTTTGCAAAAAGAAAGCGTCAGGAGAAACGAAATAAGCGGAGCCACATGGAGAGCGTCCACCATAGCCAATTACCATATTGATCTGTCCCATGATGAACAAATTAAAAAGAAAAAACAAAACAAAACAAAACAAAGCAAAAAATTGCGCACCCACTATGGTGATGTTGTAAAATGTTTGTTTTTATACAATAATGATCCAAATGATCAAACGCAAATTTTATTATCAATTTTTAAAAGGTCATCATTAAATCAAACACTCTTTATTTCGCCCTCCCGAAGCAGTTACAGTTTCACAACTGAAGGGCAATGTACTTCATTCTTATTAATGTAAAATCTTACCAATATACGTCAGGGACATAAAATCTTCACTACAGCCTTGATTTTATCTATTTCTCCAGTCAAGTCCTAATAGAAAAATAATAACCAAACCTATGTTTGGATCGGCTGTCATTATGTAATTACAAATACATTTTCACATAAATCTATATTAAATACAGTTAGATTTGGAAAAAAAAATTTCTATGAGGACTAATCATGTTTCTAAAGTAATCTCTTCACATGTCACTGAATTCGTTGCTTTCAGTTGACGCTTCGCAAAAACTTACTCGCATGCAAACACCTCAACTCGTACATATTTCCTACAAGAGCCTCATTATAAAATAATCTCTATAAACCACTATTTAATATATTTAATGTTACGATGAACTTCTCCCGTAAAAAAAGAAAAATTGTATATACATTTAAGAACTATAGTTCTACATGTAGTACTCATAAGTTACCAATTAAATTTATGCTTAACTATTGATTTTCCTCTTTTTTTTAAGCAATATTAACTTGTTTTAACTTCACGTCGATGAGCAGTAAAGCAATTTTTAATTGAATGTCGCATAACCAATACGAAAGCAACCACAACAGCCAATCATAACAAAGAAAGTATCACAAGGAGTCGATGAGAACTCGAAGTATAGACAAGCAAACTGCCTGAAGCGCGGGAAAACGAGAGTGACCCACTCGCGATTGGTTTTAGTTTTTAATCTCATTGGTTGAATAAGTGGCGCGAGTTTTCTTGGCCAATCACATAACGAAGAAGAGCAAAACCAAAGCAATCCTGGATTACCTTTGTGACTCAATTTAAATTTGCTTTAAATGCCCAGACACTACAGTCGCGACAAAATTTCCATCGTCACTTCTAGTTAAAGACATTTGTAGTCTTCTAAATTATAAAAGTTTAAATTCACAAATTACACAAATTGGACGTAAGAGGTTATTTCCATAAATAATCTCTTCTGAAAGCAATTTTTTATCACTTAAACATAATCAGTTTTATAAAACCAGAGATATAGAACATGCTTTGCAAGAGGTTAACAAGCGAAGTTACTAGGTTCCAAAAATTTCACCGTCTATTCCACGATTGACTATCCAGTGATAGACATGTTTGCTAAAAATAGTGTTTCTCATCGGTTAGTCTAGATTTTATCACTATTGGAACCAGACTGGCGTTGGACAGACGTTTTCCAATTCACTAATTAGGGAAGCACAATAAAAATTATGAATTTCAAAATAGGTTACTGTGCGACACGCAAAAATTCACTTCTGCAGATTGGCGCATCTGTTGAGTATATCTGACATCGCAATAGTAAATTTTCGTTTCCGTGACTTTATATTAAACATAACTAAAAAAAGCAAAAAAATCGCACAAATTCTCTCTTTTTCTATCTAATCCTGATGGGAAGCTTAGGCAAATCAACCCCTTCCACTTCAAAGATCTGAATACTGGTTCTCCTAGACAACAACCAAACCATTCTTCGTCCAAAGGTCCTAAGAATTTTACGTTATATTCTGGTTATAAGTATTCTTCTAGTTAATAATTTCCTAATCCTAAAAAGTATTTCGCGGGACCACCGATCATCGCTGCCGCATTAACTAGCCTTGGTCCTACGGATTTGTTTTCGCAGTTCTTCGAGTTTAACATATCCTTTTTCCCTGGCAAACCGTTTAACAACGTTTTCAAGGCTTGAAGTTTGCATAGTCATCAAACGCTGACAAGTAATCCTGGATGGCGTAATGGATGAATTTATATTCTCCCTAGAGAAAAAGAGTAAAAAGTCGTGATCAGGTGATCATTGTCCACCACCACATGGAAGATTATGGTATATTCTCAGACACCAAAATAAAGAAGGAGAGAGAAAAAAAAAAAAAAATTAATATATATATATACACACATCAAATTTACTGTATTTAAGATGGCCAAAGACTTACCGCCGTCTTCACCAGTCCCGGCCGAGGAATTCGCATGGCCTTGATGGCCTGAAACACATCAACGACCTGTTCAATCTTCAAACGTTCCAGTACTGAGTACAATGCACAAAAAGTTCCACTTCGACCCAGACCGTCACTGAATGTCAAGAAAGAAATTAATGTTAACAAGATAAAAGTTGTAACTTTAGGAACTTCCTATGTTACAGGCATCAGTAAATGGTGCAGCGGTCGTGCGCTTAGCCCATCTCAACCTGTAGCAAATCATCAAGTACGAATGTGAATGTGAATGTATACTCCTACTAACCTGCAAACAACTGTGATGGGTCCATTCCCAGAATGTTGCTGCCATTTCTCAACCTTTGCTATCAAAGCGATCAGACCGGCCGCAGGGGGTTCTTCATTTTCATTCACCCATCCGCTGTATTGAAAAATCTTTATACGCAGACTCTTTTCTGGTGTCTGAGAGTATAAAAGCAAGAGCGTTTTTTTTTTTTTTTTTTTTTTTTTTTAAGTAGAATGACAAGAAAGATCGTAGTCCCTTAAAATTGAAAGAAGAAGAACACAAGAAACGAATCTAAGAGTTTGAAGTGTGTCGGTGTACGCTATTCATACTCACTCTCAGGTCAGTGGCTTTAAATGTCTTCTCAGTGATTTCACTTTGATCAAAAGTTGCCTTCAAGTATCCACACTGCTGCTGTTTCGCAGCCAATCGCTGGACGGTCAACATGTCATCATAAGTCTTGGCATCCGTTTCTGAATCTGGCCAGAATTCTGGTAAATCCTGAATGGGCAAGCGTTCGTCTTAAGAACTGAAATTGTTCTTTAAAATAGGCAATCCTTATCTCTTTTAGCAAACATAGACTCTGGATGCGGATCAGCTGTTTAGCAAATCATAAATTTTCATTTTCTTTGTTACTGTTTCTGTTCGATTATAAAATTTTATGATCCAAGGAAAAGCAAAAGCAAAGTGTTTGAATGTGACAAATCAAAGAAAAAAAATATCACTCTTATCATACACATATCCATTACCCCTTCTTGCTCCTTTGAATCAACCACACAACACAGCAACTCTCTTGCTCCCAGAGCATGCGCCAAACGTCTGTCACGGTGGACGAAAGTGGATGTTGCGTGACAACAAAAAGCATGGTGCTGCTTGTAGCCCTAAGGAGAAAAAGAAAGATACAGTCAGAGAATAAAAATTAAGGACTGCTTTACGGTGTATTATGCATTATTTACCATGAAACATCGATACATGACTGATAAATGTAGATGGACATTGGAAGTAAGAGGAGGATCACTCACCGAAATGTGAACAGCATTTATGTACGACGTGGATTCGTTGTCGTCAATTGCTGTGAGCACCACTCGATAGCAGTCAGCTGCGTAAAGACAAAATTGAAAGGCAAACTTGGTATTTTTGGGAAAGAGGAGCGAGCTTGTTCCGTTATTTATTATACATGAACTATTAAAAAAAGAAATCACTTAACAAATGGATCACAGGATGAAAACACATCTTTTCATTAAAACTAAAATCCAACTCACGAGCTAAGATGTCAGGTGATCTGTTTTTCTCCCTATTCTCTGGATATGACGCCACAGTGCAGTGCCCTTTGTGAAGAACTGGACTTACTTTGTTGAGTCTCTGAAACAAACAGGAAATAAAACAATTACGGAACGAAAGAAGGGATAATACATTTGCAGCCAGTCTCTACTGAGGTGAGGACCTGACATACAAGTAGAACGTCAGCCTAGTAGTATGTGAGTTCGACATTTGACTTCCTCTCCAGTCTGGTCGATGCCATATAACTTTTTAAGATTTCATTTGATTTAGAGTGGCTCAACAAGGTTGTGGTTCGAGCCACCACAATTTCAGGATTCTATATATCACACTGCCTTGAAAGGCAGAAATTATAATAAGGAGCTACGTGACCATACTTTGGGTGATGTTACTGTCACATAGGATTACTTCAGCCTTCGAATATTAGTGTCCAATTAAGTTTACTTTCGAAAGAATCACGACTACACTACATGAGAACCAACAAAGATGTCTCAGGGAGCCAAAACCCCCATGGATTGACGCTCGAGGGGTATTTTAGCATTAAAGTCTAAAGGATGCACCGCTAATCGCGAGGTGACTTAATTTTGTGGGCTCTGAGGAAAGAAAAAATAATTATAGCGCCCACTTCTTTCCCAAACTTTTACAGTAACAAGGTTTTGTTACCTTGAACTCAGACTCAAAAGCGAGTTATCTTTGTCTCTGCATCCACGTCACTCATCCGAGCGAGGGTGATCCTTAGGTCGTGAGCGTAGATTTGAGTGTTACCACACTGAACTGCTTCTAGAATAGCGTCATGGCAGAATGTGTATTGTTCCTAGAGGAAAATTAAAACAACAAATATTGAACTAAGACCGTAAGGAAAAGTAACAACGATTGTAACATGTTCTATGTTGTCAGAAGGAAAAGCATGTAACTCAACCCTGCTGCGTACTGCACATAGGTATTGACGAGTGTTGAACGTGACTGACGTTTACATATATCTGTGCGCTTCGTAAAATTCTATGAACAAAACCAAGAAATTCAAATCAAGAACAACAACGACAACAACAAAAAAACTTAATATAGCAACAATACTCACCTCAGTTTGAACCATGGCTGTTCTACGTGTTCGCAAGTAAGCCACAAAGTTGAAAATGTCTATTGTTCCTTCTGCTTTGATTCTGTCCAACATGGTATCGATAACGATGAAAGTACCTGTTCTACCAACTCCAGCACTAGAAAATTAGACAACTATAAACATGAGAAAGAGCCATAGCCAAGCAAAATACATAAGTAGAATTTAAGAGGCACAGACAATGATGCGCCAACCTCCAAACAGACAAATACAAAAACACTGAATGTAGGGACGACAGTACGTCATTCAAATCTAAGTGTACGAACGGATGGACGGATTTACAGACAGACAGACCAACTGACAGACAAACAGTCAGAAAAGAGCCTTAAACTGACAGACATCATACCTGCAGTGCACAATGGGAGGTCCAGCATCAGCCGGGTTATAAGCTCTGACTCGTCTTCGAAAGGCCAGCAAGGCAGTTGGATATTCAGGTACTCCATGATCTGGCCACACAGTAAAGTGAAACTGTTTAACTTCTCTCTCCTCTTTTTCACTTTCCTAAAAGATACAGAACAAAAGAGAAGTTCAGTGCATAATGATCACGATACCAAGCAGTGAGTTTGAATTTGAAATCAGGTTAACTTAACATCGATACTGACCCGTTTGACGTTAAATGTTCTGATGTTATAATCGGAGTAATGCTCTGACCTGACAAGCATTACAGATATGTCACCGTAGTCTTGGGTCTCATCCGGCCAGTATTTGTGACACTTCAACTAAGGAGATAATGGAGAGGAAACCGGGTGAGACACACCGGGGTAAAAGAGTTTTACCCAAATAATCTTCATGTATTAAATTTAATAGATGGAATCCGGAAAAAAAACAAAGCAAAACAAAACACAACAAAATAAAAAACAACAACAACAACAAACAAACAAATAAAAAACAAATAAAAAAACAAATAAAAAACAAAACGAAACGAAACGAAACAGAAGTGAAAAAAAAAAAAAGAAAAAAAAAAACAGACCGTGTTCGAGCCTTGATCAGAGAAATCGAAGCGAATTCTAAATCAAGGCACAAACTCTCGATTGGTCCCTTGTTATACCCTTCAATAAGTTAAAACGAGTTACACTGGAAATTTGCTGAGGATGCCTGAAGTGAAGGTGGAGATAAACTAAGAGGGCATCATGCGTAAGGCAATAGTATCACTAATGTCGCTAAATGCTGTAGAATTTGAAAATATGAAAGTACGATCTGCTTAGTTTAGGCGGACATTAAGATGTGATCTTCTTAATGAAATGCCGGGTCATTAATACTTTCTGACATCTCCTTTATGAGAAGAAATTAATTTTTTTGCGAAAAGACTCTACAATTTCATGGAAATAACTCTTCCACATACCTTATGTCTCTCTTGTAGATTAGTCAGCATAACTATTGTGGAAGACTGCTGTTCCCAGACCATACGCCAAAAGTCGTCAAAGGTTGGAGGCACTGGACCTAATGACCAACCGTAAAAATGCGTCAAAGGGCCGGAAAATTGTTCATCAGCGTGGATTAAGAAAGGAAAACATTCATTGACCCAAACTAAAGTAACATGTATTACTGAGTGGAAAGATCTGAGATAATCCAAAAGAGATTGGCGAGACCTTCCATAGGCCATTTTGGTTCTTCATTATTTAATCAATATCAAGAATTATTGAACATTGAAAAAGAAACAATCAAACAAAGAAACATCCCGTACCTTGACAGGCAACGTATGCATTGGGTTTGTTGTATCCCTGGACATTGACAAACAAACAAACAAACAGGAAATGTTAAAAAAAAAGTAAATAAATAAAAAAAAAAATGGAAAAAAAATCAATCGATCAAAATAAAATATAAATGAAATACAAATTGTTCCAGGGGAGGAGGGGGGGGGGGAAATTGATTAAAGAAGTCACGTACAGGTGCAGCTTTGAAGTTAGTTATCAGTGCCAAAGAGCTAAAATGAGCCACAAAAAAAAAGCGTTAGGAGATATGAAATTCTAAAAGAGATGGCTGAAAAAAACTCGGGATTCAACGAATTACGAATTCATGCCCCCTAGATACTATTTTAAGTTTTACTAGCATATGTTATCATAGGCAAAGTCTCACTCACATCAACTCTTGTAGCGTTGATATAGTCCTGAGCCAGGCTCTCCTTCGATCGGGGTCAGGACGACTCTTGAATGATCATCTGTGTAAAACAAGAAAAGTTCCTGGCTGGTAGGTAATGAGTCAGAAACAAACGAGAAAACAAAGAAACACCGCTGAAAGGAAGATATAACGATGCATGAAAATTCAGTCCGGCTAGCACCAGTTTGCTTAAAATCCTACTGTTATAGTGGTAGGTGATATACTTTGCACTTACACGCAATAATGTTGCCATATCTGTTCTTAGCCTTATTTTCTGTCATTAAGCCCGCATCACAGGCATACTCTTGGCCACTGTCAAGTTTCTATGAAAAAGAAACAAGTCATAGCCGGTAAATAAAGATGGAAGAGAAGGACTACATGAGAATAAGGATGAAGCTAATAATCCCTGATTAAGAGGACGGCGATGATAGTGAGGCGGACGATAACGACCATGGCAATGTTGTAAGTCTTTCGTAAGAACACCAACTTCACAACATTATAGACGGGTATTCCTGTTGGCGACTGGTTGACGATGATGATGACGACTCATCATATAAGAGGTTGCAAGAGGAAGCAGCATGACGAGGAGGCAAATAAAGAGTACGGTGAAGTGAAAACAGAGAGTGTAGACCTTAATTCAAAGTATGGATTGGCCCTTATTGCTTTCAGGCGACAAGGAGATATGGGATGAAAAACAATTATGATTACATGGTATTCAATCATGTATCCACGGTCATCGGACTTGTGTAACTTTGCTACATGCTTTGCAAGCTGATCCACAAGTACGGGTGGATGATCCGCATCGTTGATGACCTCGCCTGGAGCTGCAAGCAATTTCTTCTTTGTACCTGCAATAGAAGTTACCAACTCTAAAACCCTATAGAATGTTGTTAAGCTTGTGGTCCAACGAACTTAAAAAAAAAAGAGTTAGAAGGAATTTCTCAACATCTTTTAAAATAAAGGCATGCTTAGGCGACAAAGAGAGTACCTCACTGAAAACGGCCCAGGACAAGCAAATCCAGCATCGGTTGCTTTGAAATATGCTCAAAGTAGTTGTTCTTAGCTCTTTTACTTTATTGTTATTCTTTTTTTAATGATGTAATAACTGAACAGTCGTGTTACTCGACCAATTCAGTGGAGGACTCCACCTTTCTCATGATATACTTGACGTGCTCAGAGAATCTCACATCTTAACACAACTGGAATTTCATAATTACACTCACATCCCCACAAAAACCAGGAAATGCTCATTTCAGCGAGGAGGCGACAAAAAAAGCTTTTTCTTTGCTATTTCCTTTTTTTTTATCTCACATTGAAAAGCATAAGAGTAAAACAATGCTTTTTGTTTGTTTGTTGTTTGTTTGTGTTTTACGTACTGGAGCGCTTCAGCTCAAACTCCTTTCGCTTTCTTTTTTGTTTTTTCTGACTTTCCACATCAAGGTTGGCATTGGGTGGCCTGTTGGATCTGGTTTAAAAGGAAAAAAAAGAAAAAAAAAAAAAGGAAAAGGAAATTAAAAAAAGAAGCTATTTTCACTCATAAATATGTTGCAGAATTCTGAAGGGCGTGGAATACGTAATACTATGCTAAATTTCCACGCGCAATATCTCCGGATTTAATGATTCCGGTGCTAAGATTTTCCGAATTTCGCGAAAGATATCCAAGCCGGTAAGTTTTCAGGAATTTTCGGTCTACTGCCTCCTCTTCGACGACGTTATTTGCAGCTAGCACTTTCGCGCTAAGCTGCTCATTGCCTCCTTAACTTAACTAAACTAGATAATGAGCGGCATAAGTAATTTTTAAAATGAATATCATGGTCTACGATTCAAAGCAAAAGCCGTTGGTATGTTATCTTCTTGACCACAGAATTCAAGAAAGAAATATTCATATTGCATAGCAACCGGTGCAACCATTCAGCGCAAACCTCTTTTGATAGCGGCAACTTTTAAACTGTAGGTCGCTTGACGCATTTCACTCAGTGATCATTGGAATTATTTTTTTTTTGTTAATCTTGTTATTACCTTTGATACAGAAGAAATGCTATGATGGCAATCACGATAAGTATCAGCGCTCCCAGAACACCAGCGACTACACCAACGATGTTGTCACCCTTTTTAGCGACTGGCAACTCCTCTGCAAAACATGTAGCAACAATTTCTCTATTGTTATCTAAATGCTTCTACGTGGCTCAAGCCTAGGTTTAGAATCATTCTAGAATTGGCGTGGTAATCGGTATAGGCACCATAATACAAAACAGTGACCGTCAAAAATGCCGAATTGGGTGCATGGTCGCTCCCGACATAGACAGTGTACAACCCAATATCAACACAAACGATATGATCAATAAACCAAAACAAAAGACATTATAACCAAAGTACAAACCAGTTTCCGGCAGACTGATTGCAGCTGCTTTTCCTATAAGCCATTTCTGTACAAATAATAATAATAATAAAACCACCAGTTATTGAGATACGGCTAGACTGCGACAAAAAGAGACATCAAAGGTAAGGTATTGAAATGTCAAATGAAACCTTGAAAACTTACCCCGTTATGTTCTGTGACTCCTCTTACATACACCTTGTAACGCGTCCCTGGCTTAAGAGGAGCATTCTCATAACCGCCGTATGTCTTCCCATTTCCAAGAACAAACTCCACGGGCAGTTTTCGTCTTTCAAACACGGCCGCAATGTAGAAACGATCGCCATTTGTTTGCGCTTCCTCGAAGCCGTATATTTTCTCCGGGAGGGGGGACGTTTCACGACGAGCTCTGGCTGATCCGAGCATTTCTACAATGATCTCATGCCGACTGAATGGGGAAATGTTTCAAAAAGGTCAGTTTTAATGTAAAGTAGTAATAATAAACAAGTAAGTTTGGCGTTTAAATAAAAAAGAGACAAATGATGTTACCATTAACTCGGCAGTGTCGCCCGGAAATATTGTTGGAAAATAAAGTTTTTGTGTCAAAGACGCAAACAAATTTGTTTATAAAATTACACACCTTCAGTCGTGAAGGTAAATATTTCTAGATTATTAATTTTTCATAGTATTTGCAGCGAAGTTTGACCAGTGTTCAATATGTTCAACCCTCTATCTACATATCCAACTTCTTAGACTAATGGATTTTCCGAGAATGTCCTTATTTAGGAGGAAGACTGATGAATTTTTACCAATTACAGAATGAAAGATGATGTTATTCATTTAACGACATAGGTATAGTTGGGGAAAAAAAACAAAACAAAACAAAACAAAAAAAACTCTGAGTACTGAATTTTTCTGCAATAAGAGAAATCCCCCCCCCCCCCCAATGAACGCAGTCGTCGTCATAATTTTCACTTTTGCTTTGTTTTCCAGTTGAGACCGGTCATTATCCCCCATGAGGCTCTGCCTCCCCTTCTCCCTTCCTTATTGGCTGTCAACTTTTCTAAACACCCTCTTTATAATCTGTTAGTGACGACTGATCCCCCTCTGTTCTCCGTTGAAAACCCTCTGATGGCGATACAATAATGGCCGGAAGTAAAATTACAAAAGCCACTCTTACATACGGATTCCTTAGCACTCACATGATCTCTCCGTTAGTGTCATCGGATGGCGATAAAGAAATCGTAATTGTTGTTGTTGTAACGTCAGCTTCGACAGCTTGGGGGAGTTTGGGCGGAGGAGGTTCTGTAAACAAGAGAACAAAAGTTAAAAAAATGCAAAAATATGTCATCACTGAGATCCTTTCAGATGACATGAGAAAAAAGATTAAAGATTAAACCGGACCTTTGGTCATCTAAAGAAATGAACAAACTAGTAGCCCAATTTACACATCCTAAGCAATGTACAAATCTTTACTTTTGCGTATTGTCCGTCGATCCGTCTGTCTAACGATCTTTCTGTCTACCTGACTTCCTGTCTGTCTATCAATGAGTCTGTCGATCAATGTATCTGTCTATCTATCTGTTTGTTTATCTATATGTCTGCATAGCTATATCTCTGTTAATCTGTCTATCTGTCTGTCTATCTGCCCATCCGTCCTTACGCCTGCTTGTGTCATTCTTTAACCACTACTCAAAGATTGAGCGAGTTGCTTGCTGACCCCATTCGAATTATCAAACTAACTACAGTTCCAACATTTTCACACCAACAAACAAAACATTTTCACATACGTTTTGATGGTGTCTCCACCAACGCAGAATCACTTTTGGCTCCATACCCTTTGGCTGTTTTTGCTTTCACATAAACACTATATTGTGTACCAGGCTTCAACTTTTCCACTAATATCTCAGTGCTCCGAGAGGTTTCGTCTAAAACTATTTCATGGTTATGTTGAAAGGAAGTGTTATATGCTCTTTTACCCTCAAAGTATACCTGAATATTGAGGAAGATACAACATCTCAGAGAAAGACAAACAAATGCAGTGGTAATGAGAAGGGGAAAATTTGTTCTGAATTCACAGAAAATTTACACACTTAAACTTCAGGGTTCCGATGGTAGGAAATGGGCAGTGGCTCCTTCCTTTTCTTACGGGTTTTTTTAATTTGAAAGCCTACATGTGTCATTACTGAAAAGAACATAACACAACGGGAGCTGATGATAGAACCATAAACCTCCAAAGCGTGCTCGTCACTAGGGCATTATCCCTCAAAATTGAAGCTTTGGATTACATGAGCATGACAAAAAGCATTCTAGCAGAATAGTCATCACACATTTTAACCAAGCTCGAAAAAACTACCAAATGAACAAATTCACAGCGAAACAAACACTAAACAAAAACAAAACGAGACAAAAAAGCAAAGCAAACAAAATCAGACACTCAAATAACGCAATGTGGCAATATCTCATGCAAAATTTACGAAAATCGGCTGATTTATTTTGGGCCTACAGGGCGTGAATTTTTTTTTTTTTTCTGATAGCCACTTGGCTCCTAAATTTTTCAAAGTGGTAGCCAGTTCGAAAAAAGTTGGTCGCCATTTCCAAAGACAAGCAAAACCTCTTTTTGTGCTGTCAGCGTTCTAGATAGACCCTCTAAAATTAAGTTAAAAAAAAAGATCTTTAATATGCTACAAAGTGGACGCTAGAATGAATGATATTCAACGTTCAAGCTCACGTAAATCCAAGATTGTGTCTGGTTATCGATCGAGACGCATGTGCTGCGTTTTGGAAACCAACTTAACCAGGAAGTTTGCCGCGGATTTAATTTGTCTTTGCAAATCCATTTAATTCTAAGGTAAGATTAAGATGAAGTATTCTAGTCGCCAATTTGGCGACTAATTTTCAGGATTTGGTCGCCAAAGTGAAACATTTAGTCGCATTGGCGCCTGTATTAGGCGCAATTTCACGCCCTAGCCTATCTTTGTTGTAGTTGTGGCTGTTTTTTTAGGGTCTCACTTGACTTGTAAAAAATATCTTACATGATTACAAGATAGTTTTCAGCCAAGACTGAAATGTAAACTTGCACGCTTCGAGACCATTAGTTCGCCTGAATAAATTTTTGATAGGTTTGATATCGAACGGATTTTTGCAGTGTAGCTCACCGAGTACTTCGTGATAATTCCGTTGTGGTCCTGGGGATCCTTCCATGTAACAGAAATTCCACCTTTGTCAAATTTCGTAGTGACATCTCTGGGCTGACTTGGGACTACAAAAAATCATAACAATTGCTTTGAGATCAAAAAATTGTATGACGAAGATACGGAACGCTTGTAGAGGAGTTAAATTGTAATCGGTGTGAAAATACTTGAAGTGTTAGTGTTCCCATGCGTGTACCATTCGCGGAACAGACCTAGATCAATTATTGGTGTCAATGGAAGGGTAGAACATCTGCGCGTGTGCGAACCTTGAAATAACTAGATGAAGTCCTTCCAAGCTGTTAGAACCAAAATTTATCTCAAACGTTACAAACAGCGATACCAGCCAGTAAGTTACGGTGTTTAGAGGCGTATAACGGTTTTTGTAAATCAACAAGATACCCGTAAATGAAAAACAGGATAACCCGTAAATTACACGAATGCGTAGGTTCGTGCAATTTTTTTAGTCTTTGAAAAAATTTACTCCTGCTTGTTTATTCCAAATTGCTCTCGAAATCAAGTGATTACCCGTACAAATGGTTTCATTTATTGAGAAAAGAAGAGAAGAGAGAAAATCTTCGACCAGCTCCGTTTAATGTGAAAAGGTAAGGACTATACCTCCTTCCTCTGTTCTTGCTGTGGCGTTAGCCATTTCCCAGGTTTAATTGTAACGGCCTGGATTGTGAACGTGTAGTCTGTATAATACTTGAGACCTCGTATCAGCCTTCTGTGTTGCTGCATGTCTGACTCCTCGTCAGCGCTCTGGTTGCGTACGTTTCCGACCTGTAAGCCGGTTTTAGTATTGTAGATCTTTATGTAATAGAACCTTACAATTCCATTAGAATTATCAGGCTCCTTCCATGTAAGATGAACATCAGTAGCTGTTACAACCTGAGCCCTAAACTCCTTTGGCGGTCCAGGCCCTAGGATGCAAAAAGGAAATAAATTAAACTAACAATAGAATAAACAAAAATAATCAACCGCCAATCCATCGAACAAGTGATCATGCAGTCAGTTATTTAAGCGACGGAGTTCCCATTCTATAGTTATTTTAGTGCAAATACGATCGTAAGAAGATGAGAATGAGAAAAGCATGTAAATCACAAAGCAAAGGCAACCGCTGAGCTTTTCACGAGCCATGAACTATTTCCAACATTCATTGTCATCAACCACTTCGAGATTATCATGGAATAAATAATACAATTCATCATAATTCATCATAAGTCATTGTTATAATTGACCATTCCAGTAGTCGCTGCATCTTCTCTCTTTTAATTCAAAATTAATTCTTCCCAACTGTTTCTTACAGCAAATAAATGTCTGGCACTTGAACCCACGACCTCCAGAACGGTAGTCCGACGTTCTAAAACATGAAAAATCTAGTTTCCCGGAATACAAGTAACACTTGAAAACCATCAATCATTAATATTTACTTACTATCTTCGAAAGTTGTGACATTGAATACTTCAGAAGCATTTCCCGGTTCCGATGTAAGACCCCTGACTTTCACATAATAAGTGGTATATTTGTTCAAGCCGTCTATAATACGTTTACGCGTGCTTCCAGTCACTTTTTGCTCATAACTTTGTACGTCCTTGCTGGTTCCATACAATATTATATACTCTCCTATGACTCCATTAGGGTGAGCTGGTTCCTCCCACGTTACAATAATTGAGACAGAAGAAACGGCCTGAACTTTAACATTGAGCGGATGGCTTGGACCTTTTAAAATCAATAACAGTACAAGATTTGAATAAGTTTGAGTGGTAAGTAATTACTCAGTGGCTTAAATAAACACAATGAAGAAAAAAGAAAAAAGAAAAACAAACAAACAAAATAAAGTAAATATAAAACAACAAAAAAGATTAAGATCTAGTAAAACGAAAAGCCCAGCAGGTTTTAGGCTATTTTTGATTAGAGAGTTTAATGTGCCACGAGCACCTCAAGAAAAACAACTATTGGAAAAACAGAAACAGACGTTTTTTATCAGAAATTGAGTGTAGTTTAAACCGATCAAAGCCTCCCTCAGTTATTTAGCTATTTTTTCTATTGTTGTCGTCGTCTTTTATTTCCCCGAAGAAAAAACCTCTCAAATCATATTTCCTTAATTCAAGGATGATGATTAATCAAACTACATTCAATGATGGCATACCTTTATCCAATGTCTGGACATCTGAGCAAGGGCTCAGTGGTGACTTTCCTACACTTGTAAACCCTCGAACTTGAATGCAGTATGACGTAAATGGCTTCAAGCGCGTGATTATTGTGTTTGTATTTGTTGCATTAAAACTTAACACTTTTTCTGTTCCTGTTTCTTTGTATGAAACCTCATATCCCAATATGAGGCCGTTTTGATCCTCTTTTTTAATTTCATTCCATTTGACTCTTATGGTGTGCGCATCCTCGGCCTTTGTCTCTTGTTTGTTAATGACTGGAGCGGAACTGGGAGCTTTAGTTGCAAGTCAGAATAAAAGAATTAGAAGATCTATGTCAGCTAACATCTTCGTTAAACTTAGAATGTTGTATCTAAGAAGATCGATGACCGATATGACCGATATTAAACATGACGTATTTTTGACATGTAACCATCAAAGGTAAATAGCTAATGGTCATGAACCCATTATCTTCTAGCTGTGCTCATGCTTTGGTTCTAAAGATCTATTGCATTTCTTTACATTCAGTACGACATCCGTGGAGAAAACATTTGTTAACCAAAAACAATAAACACCTGTAACATGAAGTGACGCAAACATTGAAAGTATCGTGTGGTACTTGTAAGTTATTTGGATGCTACATGTGGCTGCCACCTGCAGACATTGATGAACGAATACCAAAGCAAAAATAAACAACAATCACAACAACAACAACAACCTATAACTGCACTAACCATCTTCTTTTGTCTTTTCCGAAAGAATACTGGAGGCAGACCCAGAAACAGCCGTTTCAGCATGGACTTGAACATAGTAAATAGAGAACTCATCCAGTCGGGTCAGTAAGTACTCTGTGTTTGTGGGATACACCTGTGTATTCATTCTATCTTTTGATAAACCATACCTCACCACGTAACGTTTGAAGACACCATTAAGCTTCAAGGGCGCACTCCACGACGCTTTAATCTCTGTGGATGACTCAACAGACAATTTGAAATTCCTAGGAGCTGTAGGAGCTGGAACAAATCAAATATAACATTTCATTTCCGTAGTCTAATTTGAATACTGCATGTATTCGAGCTAAAATAACAGTTTAAGACCAAAACTATGCTTGACAAATATAAATTATGTAATTATATTCATGTTCATATCAGTGTTTTTTTGTTGTTGTTGTTATTGTTTGTTAAAAGAGTAGATTTGAAAAATCAAACTAGTTTCAAACAGCAAGAAGCCAAAAATTATAACAATCATAACATTTTCCAGCTAATCTAACCAATAAAAACTATTTTTAACCAAATTGTTGGCAAAAAGTTGTAAAAAATAGCTCCCTTACCTCCTTCATTTGGCTGTATGCTCACAGCTTTGGTAGACAAACCAACACCAGCAACAGTGTACCCAGCCATTCGAACAACATAGGTTGTAAACTCAAGTTCTGTAAGTTTATCTGAAAGTTCTTGCGGTTCAACAGTCTTGTTATACTCTACTGCAGATCCATTCACCTTGTAGTAAATATAGTAACCCAACAGCTCTCCATTCTGTTCTTTTTTAGGAATGGCATCCCAAGATATGTCCAATGAAAGAGAGGAACTAGAACTGACTTTAAAGTTTCCTGGAGCAGCAGTGGGAGCTTTGAAAATAATCAAACAAGTGCAACTGTCATCAAAAAGAAGAGCAACAACATCAAGAAGAGAAACAACAACATATTTAGTTAGCCCTTTAACTCCCAGATCAAATTTGTTGTTCTCCCTACTATCAACCATACTGTTCTTACAATGTTATTTCACAGAATCTAGTATTGGATCAACTAATTATGTGGTTGATATTGTATTGATATTGTAAGGAGAAATTATGTCTTGGTCTCTCATGGGAGTTAAAAGGTTAAATGCAGATTAATTAGTGACTAATTCTACTGTAATTGAAACTTTAAAAGTTACAAGTAAAGTGGCCATAGAAACAGGTTTTCCTGGAGTGTGGACTATTTAAGAAAGTGAGGGAAGATGAGGGGAGCTTGTTTAAGAGGGGAGCTTGTTTGACATTATGAACAGAGAAGGGGGGAGGAGGGTCTTATTCGCAGAGGGCACCTAATAGAAAGAGGATACATTTTCTGGGTAAGACGGCATTTGGGTCAAAACATTTTATAAAAGCCATGTAGCAAATGCAATGTGAAATCAGGACCTACTGCATGTGTACCACTTTTAAATCAGGATTGTCAGTACATGTATCTATAAGGAACATGCACTTTCCATGAAATGTCTTGCCTACTTTCTTACATGTATAAGACACTTCATGTCACACCATACAAGTACATAATACAGTTATGAATTTGCAGCTTTTCAATGTGGCAACATACATACATGCACACTTGTATGCACAGTGCCCATAAGAGTCTCTAAGTTCCTAAGTACATGTGGACAACTCAATCCCAATGCCCACACCTAAAATTTGTACATAAATATGAAAAACCATTGTGTGCTCAATGTGTTAGGCTACTACAAGGGAAAAGAACTAACCACATGTAGTAACCCTTTACACCCTAACATCAGTATGCATATTCTCCACACTGTTCTCTATAAATTTCCTAAGGTGATGACAAGGAGAATTAGCTTAATGATCCAGAGCTTCTGTTGATCATTTCCATTATTCTCATAACCTAAGGGTGTGATTCAGGGGTGATATTTGTGAGGAGAAATAAGATATTAGTCACTCTTAGGGGTTAAAGGGCTAACACTTCAACTCCCATAGGTAACCAGGAAAGAAATTCTCCTTTCAATATAAATACAATACTGAAGACAAGTGGAGAGGATAAAGAGGAGTATCACTTAGGGGACTATTCATTGATCTAATACCAAATTCACAGAACTAACATCATAAGAATTGAATGGTAGAAGTAATGAGAATTACAAAATAAGATTGTGGGAGTGAACACACCTTAACACCCTAACATCAGCATGCATATTCTCCATACTGTTCTTTATGCATTTACTTAGGTGCCGACAAGGAGAATTTGTCTAACAATCAAGAGTTTCTATAATTGGTGATCATTTCTTTTATTCTCATGACATTCATGTTTAATTCAGGGATGATATTGTAGGAGAAATAAAAAGCTTATCCCTCTTTGGGGTCAAATGGTTGAGTAACCCGTGTTATCCTTGTTATAGAAATTATTTTACATGCTGATGGGTAATTTTATAACTCACTTGACTCTTTTGTTCTCACTTCCAGTGGAACTGACCAAGGGCCATCCCCATTTTGACTTTCTGCTCTCACATGGATGTCATACCATGTGTAGGGTGTTAGCTTATCCAGTGTCACAGATCTGTTCCCTGTAACTTCTTTTTGGTAAATTTTGGATTCTCCAGCAACCTGCCACTTAACAGAGTACCCTGTTATTCCATCCCCTTCATCTGTAGGAGCACTCCATGAGATTACAATTTTGGTTGATGACACAGACTTTGTAGAGAGCGAGGATGGCTGACCAGGCAAGCCTAAAAAAATTAAAAAATAGATGTGACAAAATAATATGGATATTAGAAATAAATTACTTAAATGGCAATAATAACATTCCCTTGCATTCCCTATTTAAATTGACGCCATCAATGTATATTACAACAGCTTGCAATATTCTCCCTCACCTGTGGTCAAATTACACCCATAAAGCTCAAATCTGAGAGCACAAGCATTGGAGCAGTTTGTGGGATGCAATCTTATGTACTGAGCTATTAAAGAAGGTTGGAAATGAACTCTTTTGGTTGTAGTATCATCTACATTGGCTTGAAACACCTGAAACAAGAAATAAATAAAAAAAATAATTACTTGTTGATAACTGCAAACTTAATTTTTATGCATCACAAAGATAAGCAATTAGTGATAGAACCTTAGCTCACACCTTAACACCTGTGTGCACTACACCATACCTACACTGCCCCTTCCAACCCCCCCCCCCACCCCCTCCTCAGTCAGCTCCCAGCAGCCCCATTACAAAAAGAAGAAACCCACCAGCCCTCTAAAAATAGAAGAGATCAAAATAACCAGGCAGGTAGGCAGGTATAAAAGGAATTTTATTAATAATATTATTCAGCTGGTACCTTAACTTTTCCTTGCTCTGTATAGTTTTTCCACTTGTTTCCATCAGAACTGTAACTTACATAATAGCCATTGACATAAGAGCCAGAAAAGCCTTGTGTGGCAATCGCAGTGATATTTCTTGAAAACTGTAAGTTCACTTTTATCCATGGATCATTATCATTGGGATTAGGAAGCCATGCTTTGCTGTTGCTTAACCGTGCATAGTAAGGAGATGAATCAGAATTATTTTCTGATGATGCTGTGATATCACTGTTTGGAATAATATCTTTTGCCATACCAAGTTCAGGTGTGGGACAACCTAATGAGACATTAATGAAAATCATGTTAACTTCAGTTTCTAAAGTGGATCATTAAATAATTTGCCTTTATGCACAAGGAGCTCACCCAGATAGATAAACCTAACTTGTACTACCTTGCTTCTCCTCTAAGTAGATCTGTACATAGATATGATATAAATAATAGCGAAAAGTGGAACACTTTAATCAACATTTGATACATTTAAAATTGCTGGTATTAAATATCTACAGCTCACACTGCGAAAAAATGAAATGATTTTCTTCCTTTTCTTTTTTTTGCTTTTGTTTAAATGCAATGAAGAGAAAGGTGCTGACAGCTCTTGATCACTGTTTTTTTCATTTTTCCCTGTCAATAGGTCATTTTATAGTAGTGTACTTAGTTGCCAAGGCTTTGATTTGGAGAGAAGCCGAAGGTAACCTAAAATATGATAGAGACCAGTATCTAGCTAGCATGATAACAAAGTAATTTACATTTGAAAAACAGCAATGTTTGTATCATAACAAGGTCACCCTTAGCCTCACTACTGTTCAGAGGCTTGGTAACCAAGCATGTAACTGTAAAATGGACTATTCTAAATATCCACACCAGCTAAGTTAGAAGAGAATGATTTTGTAAATGATTTTGAACAAGAAAAGAACAAAAATTGCTGTACTTTGAAAGCTAATAGGCCATGACCCATCAGAGAGCAAGAAGTGACCAGTTCATACAAAGTATAACATGTCAGTGTGCATTATCATACCTGAACTGGAAGCTTGTGTACCTGTAAAAAAACATTTATATAGAATTTTTAGGTTCACAGGAATTCTCAACTTCCATTAATATAACCAGTATGTCATGGTGTATAAAAAAAAAAAAACAAGAATCCAATAAAAATTTACATTTCCTTAGCTGTATAACAAGAATCCTATGAAAAAAAAAACCTAGTATGTATTCAAAAAAAGTTAATGAATACATTTCCCTTTGAATCAAGTTGATACTCATGGGTCAACATCATTTCATTCTGTGAGGATGCATGTGGAAGTTTATTCCATATCATCACATTTCTTTTGTTGATGAGGTAAAAAGATGATGTACAGACGAACCTCAATTATCTGGATTTCTCGATTATGCAGACTTTTTCTCTGGTCTCAATTTTGTTATAAATATTTATTGGTCATGACCAAGATCCGTAGCCATATTCCTTTCATTAAAAAAAAAAAAAAAAAAAAAGAAAAACAGCAATGAAAAGTGAAGTAAAGGCAAGTTTGTGTTGCTTATAACTCTCAATGCTCACAAGGTTTTTCTTTTTGAGACAAGCTGACTTACTTCAACATTTCAACATTTTAGGCCAATTTTCATGAATTATTATTGTAAATAAATATGTGTATTCGTAACAGACACTGAAGATGTAGACCATATTTTTTTTTCCAAACGATTTGTAAATGCTTTGTTTCACAATTAAATGTTGCTTTCTTAATTTAATCAGTTTTTGTTCCTCATTAATATTCATATCTCAATTATCCCACAGACTGTTTCGTCTAGTCCCAACAAATCCAGATAATTGAGGTTCAACTGCATTACACAAAACAGTTACACCACTGTTTGGTTTGGTTCTAAGGAATTTTTCACCAGATTTATCCCCTAAGAGTGACTAGCTTCTTTTTTCCTATTTCAGTTTCATAATAAAGGAAATGATCACCAAATTAGGGAGCTTCTGATTGTCACACATAATTATTCTCCTTGTCAGCGCCATAGGAAATGAAAAAGGAACAGTGTGGAGAATTTGAATGCCAATATTGGGGTGCAAAGGGCTAAGGATTGCTGCAGATTTGCATCCTAATATTATACTTTTCATGTGGTTATTTTCACTTCATCAAGTAGAAGAAAAAATCAAAATACCGCTTAAGACTAAGAGTATTATTCAGAGGATAATGGGAGTAAGGTGACAAAAACTGAATGTGCTCCAATGTCCAAAGTTTAATTTAAATCTCAGTATTTAATTTTGGAAAACATCTGAAAACCATGTCAAGGGTTTGAAATTAACACAAATTTATAGCTACAATCTTAACCTAGATCAAGAGGAAGGACCCTTTGCATAATATCATTTCTCCGTTACTGAAATATAGGGGAATTAGGTAATCAAGATTCTCCACCACAGCTTGTTTGTTCCATTTTTAGTACTATAGGCACAGATAAATAAAGTTCTTAAGAATTTATAACAGTTCTCCATCTAAAAGTACAAATTAGGTCACTAGTATTTATGCAGACTTGTGTATGTTGATACTTGCTGGACCTTGATAACAGGGAAATACAGAAAGGCTGACATGAAAATTCAAAGGACATGCAAACAAATTATTCTATCATTAAAAATGCATTGTCAGTTCATATGCTTATCCCTTTTTAGATAAGAACCAGTAATCACAGATCTAAAAAGTATTGTGAATTATAATCATTACAGCAATAAGAGCTCTGATAAAGAAAACCTCCATGCTGATAAAACATCTATACTGAGTTTGAAGGAGTGTAAGTAAATTCTAACACAAACTACTTCACCTTGATCAAAAATTTATTTTACCAAATACTATGTCAGAGTTTATTTGACATTTGTTATAAGACATTTTGCACATTGCACAGTGAGTGGCTTTTATATACTGGGGTAAAGAGGTGGAAAATTTCCTCTTGTCTTATAACCCTTTCAGTCCAAAGTTCTAATTCTCCTTACTATCTGCTATAGTCAATTCTCATGATGTTGGTTCGATGAATTTGGGGTTGGATGAACTAATGGTCCCAGAGTAGATGTCCTTTTTTTAAATTCTCATCACTTCCTGCTTGACATTGTATTAATAATGTAAAGAGAAATTTTGTTTTGGTCACTCATAGGAGTTCAAGATTTCAACTGTAATGATTCAATTTAATGCAGTGTGCTTTTTTTTAATTTTGGTAAAATAAGGGAGGGTGCTTATTCAAAATAGGGCCCTTATTAGGAACAGGGCACCTATTTCTGTTTTGAGAAACAACAGAATCTGTGAAACAAAGTTTTGAAATAATGGTTGATGGACTGCGAGGAAGATCAATGATTTAGTAGTGAGGCTCAGTAGAGAGCAATAAAAGGAGAGTGAACCACTTTTTGGACTTGGAGGTAAATTGGTATAAGGGCACTTTTTCGAATAAGTGTGCTTAGCAAAAACATATTTTTAGATAGTTCATCATAAAGGGGAACTTAATTGAATAAAGACACTAAATGGAATCAATACAGTTACCCTGTTCTTGTTCACATTCAGAGAACCCATTCAATACAAATAACTGGCGACAATTACATTATCATTAACAATCGCCACTCTATTTTCTAACAAACAAAATGAACTCTTGTCCAAATTTAGCTATCCGATTTCTTTCCTTGGACACTTTGTTCAGGGCTTTAAGTGCTTAAACAATTGTCGAACTGGATTCGTTTATTACAATTATTTTTCAAACCCTGAAAACATTACTCTCGGAAAATTCAGACGAGATTACCCCTGTTAATAACACCAAGTTCATTACATGGATGATGGAGTCGCCAAAATTTCCGTGAAAAGAACAATCATGCAATCTTGAATAACCATGACAATACGTAAAGCTAATTTAAACTTGAACACAGCACTGCCTTCGAAAGGAAAATATTACATCCAACGCAAACATATTTTCCATTTCATCTCACTATCGATGTTCCCTAATTTGAAAGTTCGCCTGAGGTTGTGAGCCAATTTCGAAAACAAAGGCGGTTTACGTGCACATATGGTCTCATCGGTTAAAAAAAAAAAATACCATGTCTTGGCGATCTGCCCACGGGCAAGTATTAACTTTCAGTTTGATTTAATGGCGTATATATCCTTTCTCCTTGCTTCGCCAAAGTCTCGTTAAAAGAGAAAGTTTCAAGCGAAACACAAAAGCCTGTGGCAAATGTACAAGCTTATATCTATGCACAATTGAAACCGCACGAGACACATCTAAATATCTTGGCTCGTTCGATAGTTTACGGACACTAGAGTATGCTGGATCTATCTATTTTTTCCAAAATCGCTCCCGACTCAGGGAACAAATGAACATATGTCCAATATGCAACTTCTAAAATAAACATTTTCTGTCAAGGGCGATCTTATCTTGGAACATCGCCACAAATATTGTACCAATCAAATTTGCAATATTCAAGATTTCAGACAATACCGAATGCTGAAGTATACATTTGACATATTCACTTAACATTTTCATCCAAGCATTTTTAACAATTGTATGAGGCTTAGATATAAGTTTGAGTAATTAGACCATGTGGTAGAAGAAATATTCGAAGAAGGAAGAAGTTTTTTCGTACAATAGCATAAATACCGAAATGGAAAACGCTTCGGTGCGATCGATGTATATTCAGAGTTCTACGATAGCGCCATGCCAGAACGAGAGAAGCGTTATAATAAACAGATTGTTTAGACTTTCAAACAAAACGAACCATTTTACCTGCATCCTTGTGAACTGTGAAGAAGATCAGGCATAAAACAGTTTGTAATTGGGGCATCTGGCGAATTACGAAAGTCATGTTCGCTTACAGTTTGCGCCTTGACTGTCGGTTCACAGTCATCCTAAAGTTACTCAGAAAGGAACAGGAAGTGATTATTTGTACACGTGACCAAAGTGACTATTCTTCCATTGACCAATCGCGTCACAGACGGGCGCGTCCAAACGGAAGTGTACGTCAATATTTCAATCAGCAAGTTATTTTGTACCAAATGACATTTCATATTGTAGTACAAAAGGTTTTCGTTTTGGTGAAAAATTGTAGGACCAGCTTCCTACAATTGCAAGAGAATATGGTCTTAAGTTTTCTCTGAGAGAAATTTTACATTGATAGTTATCCGTTTACTCAACATCTGTTAAACTTGCAAATCGATGAATTAAGCAAAGAAACTGAAAAAAATTGGCATATTTTGCTGAGACGCCCCTAAGAAATATTTGTTTTACTATAAATTACTTTAATCCCGCGGA
The DNA here is from genome assembly GCF_036669915.1 of Pocillopora verrucosa. Taxonomy (NCBI): domain Eukaryota; kingdom Metazoa; phylum Cnidaria; class Anthozoa; order Scleractinia; family Pocilloporidae; genus Pocillopora; species Pocillopora verrucosa. Next base: position 13,566,577 of record NC_089325.1, read on the forward strand.
AATTGTTTAGATTGTGAGGTCAAAACAGGCCTATTCCTATAACCACGCTGAAGATGTCTTTTCACAGAAATATATATATATATTTTATGACGCTACGGCTGACTTGCATATTGGCGATAACCTGCTCTCCCCAGTCTCAACTAAGTGCTCTCATCAGAGGCTACCAGGGAGTAAGTTATGAGAGATATCATCGTGAAAGTAAAAAGTATGGGGATTGACTCTTTAACCGCCACGATCTCATTGTTTGTTTTCTCCTTTAGCCTCTACAAATTCCCTTGTAAACTAGTTATGGGAATTTGGTGTTTGGAAAACAACCTCCACCTAGCTGATTTGTTTGAACACTCTCATTGCCTCCTTTTGGGGTAATGTATGAACTTTATAGGGAGAAGTTATATGTTTATCACTTCTAGAAGTGGAATAGGGAGTAGGAACGAGGAATGAAATACTTACTTGATGTTACAAGAACTAGCGACGACGGCGCACTAGTCGGGGGCATGTATCTGGAAGCTGTTGGAGAAGTCAGCACAGTTTTTACACTGCTATGCAAATAACTTGTAATCTCTGTTGAACTTGTCGCCCATGACTGATGCGACTGTTGTGGATATGGAGACTTAGTACTTCTGTTTTGTTGTCCTGTAACACAAAATGTATTTTGAATAGTCCCAATCTAAGGATATTCCATGCATTTGAGTTGGCCAAGAGAATATCAACTGTTGATATTCTCGTGCATCGTCCAGTGGATGGAAAATAGAATCGGAGTAAAGCAAGGTAGCAGGTTGCAGAAAGAAGCAAAACAAAAGCAAAACAAAAGCAAAAAAATACAAAACAAAAGCAAAACAAAAACAAAACAACAACAAAACAACAACAAAACAACAACAAAACAACAACAAAACAACAACAACAACAACAACAACAACAAAACAACAACAAAACAAAACAAAACAAAAACAAAACAAAACAAAACAAAACAAAACAAAGCAAAACAAAACAAAACAAAACAAAACAAAAGCAAAACAACAACAAAACAACAACAAAACAACAACAAAACAAAACAAAACAAAAACAACAACAAAACAAAACAAAAACAAAAGCAAACTAAACAAGACAAAAAAAGCAAAACAAAAAACAAAAACAAAAAAACAATAGTAAACAAAAACAAAACAAAGGCAAAACAAAATAAAAATGAAATATGGGAGTAAAATTTCACTTCTTGTTACTTACTCTCTTCCACGACCTTCTCCACTGAACCTTTTTCACATGCTACCGGTTTGTTTTAATGTGTTTGTTTGTTTGTTGGTTTGTTTATCTTTTCCTTGACATAACGATCATAAAACAACTTGGCATAGCAATGAACGTGCTTCAGGGTAGCTGTTACTTGTTACGTGACGAGTTTACCTTACTTGGTTACAATTACCTGGCGTCGCAGTAGGGCTTAGAAGAACAGGGCGAGTTCTGCTTGATGAAGGCAATAGCACAATGCTGAAATTGGTTGTAACCAAACTTTCTTGTGGCGTATTTTGCCCTACAAGAAACGTACAACGAGAAACGTCCTGAGACTGCCACTTTATAAATGTTATGGGGTTACTAAACGCAAACCACGTCATCACAGCTTCGAATGATACACGGCATCCTTGAAAAACAGCGTTGGGATATGACATGAAGGTTTATCTTATTTTTTATTTAGATTAGCCGAGCCGAATAAGATAATTTATTTGCAAATTATGCTGAAAGAATGTTTTACCGTGGGTAAATAAATTTATCAATCAATCAATCAAACTAAAAAGATCAAAACACTGATAAATACCAGCTTCCGGAAACACTCAACAGCATGTCGAAAGCGAAAAAACTTTTTAAAGACCGCCAAAAAAGGGCACAGAATTTGCTGATACTTGGTTAACATCCAAAATTTTTAAACAAGTGATACACTCATCGAACGCCAATGAGGATATAGAAGGAAAGCTTGTCACGTATTTAAGGGGAAAAAATTGCACCCATATGATATAGATGAATAGGGTAATTTACTTCATTTTACTCTCCCTTTATAGGGCTTTTACTACGATAACATCAAGATTCCTGCTCTGAAATGTTGTTTAATATTATTTTCTCGTTTGCAATCAGCCATAGAGATCATGGCATAATACATATAATGCCATGATACGCATTCATTTTTTCATCGATATTTACTGATTGCCATGACAAAGCGTATTACATTTATCCTGTGTATGAGTTAACAAAATTGATCATGACAATACTTAATAAAGTAAAACAGAGTGATTGTTATGTATACACAGTTTTCTTGGCGTGTAATACTTAAGCTAACTGTTTCATAGGAATTATTCGTGTCAAATACAAACTGTTCGTTGAATTATATTTATGGCACTTTCCCCTTAGGCAAGCCATGTCTACATCATGAGTTCTTAGGAACAAAGCTACCGAAGGAGCTTACTTCATTGAAGGGTAGAAGTTTACAGCTTCAAGTTAGAATTTCCTTCTATTTGAAAGCCTTTCAATTTGACAAAGCGTTTCAGCAACAAAATATTTCTTCAGCACATCACAGAGATAATATTAATGCTTATCTACTGCGTCACTATCATACTTTACCAGCTACTTGTGCGCTTTGCCGATGAAAGTTAAGTCCAAGAGTCCAGACCAGAAACATACGAAAATATGTGAAAAGATCCATTCTGAGAAAGAGATTTAGAATTTTAGGATAACCAAATGCACCGAATATGAAATGCTCTGAAAACCACCGAGCGCTTTAGGCTACACACGTCTTCCTGTCTAATACGAAGGCGTGGTAGTAGATCAAGTTTAATGTCCTGTTCACTGAAGCGTCATCAGTCCCAAAAATAGAGCGAGTCAGCACATGCGAGGATTAGTGGGAACGACTAGCTGAAGTTATCCACTAATTTGGATACAAGCTCTCATTGAGAAGCGGGGAATATAGATATCAAGAAATACAAAATAAAAACCAATGGAATAAAGGATATAAATGATAAACCTTTCTGAAGAAGTGGTTTTAATCGAATTAATGACGTCCGGATAGGGTGGGTATCCTCTTTGATTACGTAGTTTCGAGTCACACATTCCTGTATCAAGTTTGTTTTCATTTTCCATTTCGACTCTTATGACAAAGGACTTGCGACTGTCAGCAGATCAATTTTTAAATTTTCCTGGTGTTTTGAGCTAAATATGTCTAAACTGAGGGAACACGAGGGTACTAAGTATCATTCACTTACGCGACGGAAACAGATGGATAGAACCAAAAACTTCCGTCTCACCGATGAGATCTTCTTATAAATTAAAACGCTGGACATGTGTTACGTTAATAGTGTCATGTGAATATTATTGTAAATGTTGATAAAGAAAGTAGTATAAAACTTCAGGGGTCTCTTTGTCTGAGTTCAGCGAACCTGGCTCACCTGCCGAGTTATAAGGTTTTGTCTCGCTTGTCTCTCCTTTGTGATGATCAGCAAAGGCAAGCAAACATGGTTATTAAAGGGTTGGTCTTTTCGTGACAGATATTTTGGCAGTTGCGATGGCCAATTTTTCCTGAAATCGTGAACACCGGAACATGGTTGGCAATTACGAAATCAAAAGATCGCGTTTCTTTCATCTTGGTAACCGCAGAGAAATGAGTTCTCGTATTAAGAGTGATTGGGTTGAAAAACCCAGTTCTGTAGCCGGGGTGTAATTTTCCACTCGCATAAATTGCTAAAAGGTCTGGATAGCAGAAGATACGCCACGAATTTAAGTAAATATACAGAAGAACTGTCAAAACATGTTTTTAAAAAATGTCGTATATTTTCTTATACATTGCCCCGGTAACTATCCTAGCACGTTAGGCGAACTCATATAAAAGGTCTCTTCAAATCCACTTTGATGCCGTTTATCCTTTTTGTTACCGTCTGACGGAGGACGGAGCTTTGGAGCGTCTTGCGTGACACACTAGTGTTGATAGCCAATTGCTGTTCGGGAAATGAGCCCACGCTCCTCTTTGAAGAAGAGGAACAAGGACTGGACCCTAAATATGGAAAGAAATCGTTCCTATCTAAACGAAAGCTTCGTCAGTAACGCAGGTAATTCATAGGTTCGAATTTCGTTCAAGTCTGATCTGTTTGGGGTCACAAGCCATTCAAAACTGCGTAAAACAGGAACGAAGCACCCGGGCGTGTGCGATTTAGATTTAATGAGGCAGCAGCCGTAACGGTTCCTCGTGCGGGGTTCACTCAGAACAAATTCTTGTTTCTCAATAAGTCCATCATCATTTTTTTTCTATTGTTATCTCTCTCAATAAAATACTTAATGCATACATAATACTCTTTAAAAACTCTTATCGGCTCAGTCACTAAGATAGAACAGCCAATGAAGGAAGATATCTATTTTCTCTCGATTGCAAGACATTGGTAAATCGGCGCCAACTTGTGTCCGACGCTATTTTTGGAAAAAACAATTATTAACTACAAATTCAATATGTCATTACGTTTAAGTTGCAAGTTGCAGACTGCGAGTTATCCTTACTCCTATAAGCTAGGTAAAAGACAGAAATTTGTCTCATACAACCTCTTAACATAAACCCTTCACATTTATGCCAGAAAATGTTAATAGAAGATCTCTTTATCCTTAGTAATTTATAAGATAGAACATTATATCTCGTATTTTCCTTGATACCTTGTAGCGAAAACCTTATTTAAGTGTATTTGTATATATCATTCTAAACTGGACATCAACAGCTAGATGTGTACAAACCAACACCACCATCTCAACATAAATTTATTACATTTTTTTTCCATTCAGACGCCAGTCGTTTCAAGATTCGCGTACGTTGGCTGTGAGCAGTCTGGATCCTCTCTACCAGGCAACTCAGGAGGCATTTCTTCAACATCAGCGTATACCGTGGGCTCATATTTGGGTGGTTTTGGTGGCTTTGCAGAGTCAGTTTTATGGTCAAATTCAGCCAGTTGAGCATACACAAGGTCTGCCTCCTTTCGCTTGAATAAAAGTAATAAGAATAATCAATAAATATGTGCAACCAGGCGGTAATGCTGCGGACAAATGTATGATATAGCGGTGATCCCCTTTTTTTCTTTTTCTGTCTGACGACACATGTAACAGAATTTCAATGCAATGAGCCTCGATCTAACCAACATCAATATTTAGATTCCCTATTTAGATGAGAATGTTTATCATGTTTTTCATGAGCACAATTCTTTCCAATGCGCTTGTACACATACATGAATCTATTCATTCATCTGCTGTACATGTCTCTTTTATTAGAGTCCATCACTCTCGTGGAAATCTCAATTACGCTTCAAAGTTTTAAGCTAAATGCTCACCTTCTTGTTTGCCTTGTTGACAACAGCATATTCACAATTTTCTGGTGGTGGTTCGCGGCTATTCTCACTCATATCGGGGGTGGTGTTTGCTGACCCAAGAAGCTTTGCGGCTTCAACTGGATTTACAGATGCATACTGGCTCTCTCCTAATTGGTCTTTTTCACTGCTTTAATAACAGAAAAAATATCTGATTAAATTAGGACTAATTTATACTTCATCATTTTCAGTTATGCTCGGAGGTAAAAAAAAAAAAAAAAAGAAAAAAAAAGGGAGAGGGGGGAGGGGTGGTGGAGTAGTCTTGTTTATAAACAACAGTGATGAGTACCGTTTGAGTATCATTCTGAGAATCATTTCCATTGTAGGTTATTTTGTTTAATGATTTTTACACAACTCCATGCTAAGGGTTTAGACTCAGCTCTTCCAATAGCTCTCTCCATCCAGGAGTATTGACTGGTATCTACAGACCTCGTTTAACAAGGATAACTGACGAAATATAAGGGGGGAGGGGTTACCCTGCAATGGACTGGCATTCTATTTAAGGAAGGGAAAAGTAGCAATACTCGTGATTGCTCCATGCTACGAAAGGATGGGAATTCCAGCAAAAGCTGTTATGCTGAGCTTACCTTACCCTGTATAATTCAGTAACTACCAGCCGGCTTTATCATTTGGCAATAATGTGTTGTAGGAAAGTCGAAACATTCGAAAAAAAAACAAACAAACAAACAAAAACAAAAACAAATAAACAAATAAACAAATAAAAGAAAAACAAATAAACAATCAAACAAGAAATACTTACCTCTTGGGCGCTGACTTCTTCGGTGGAGCACTTTCTTCATCTGAAAAAATAAGGAAACATTACCTTATTTCACACGACATTTATTTTTCTTAGCAAACAGTATAAGTGGCTACAGCGACAAAGAAAGAATGTTTTTGATATCATGGACATATAAGTGTACCCTACATCACATTTTTGTGTTTTACCTGCGATCATCGTGAAACCTATTGTTTCAACATTTGTTAAACTACTTACTACGTATTCAAAGCTGGTTTCAATTCAATATCTTTTATGAGCACCGAGATGACAAAGAAAAGAAGAGTCAGGAATTAACCAGTTATGAACTTTTGATATAAGGTAAGAGAAATCAATATCCATTCCAGGCATATAAACGTACGTCACTTTGGTACTGCAGCAATATTCGACTTCATAAGCCAAGGATTCAATCAAAAGAAAATAACATTTGAAAAATGACATTTTGACAGCGTCAGTGATTCTCACCGAGAGGCAGAAGTACAGTAATTGGCCTCCTCGTGGGAAGAGGTTCTAAATCATCATATCAAGACAATTTTTTTCATGTGAGAAATAATAATAATGGTTTAGTCCTTACAATGCTTGGAGACTCTCTACCTTTTCCCTGACGTTTTTTTCGCCTTAGTATTATGACTGCAATAAGAATGATCAACGCCACGAAAAGCACTGCTCCTAAAGATGTGGCTACTATAAGTATTGAGGGGGGAGAATTGCTGCTGTCATCCATGATGACTTTGGCTGTTGATTTCGCTGTAGTTAGGGTGGAGACAGTGGATGAAGACCCTAGAATTAAAGCATTAATAATTGACATTAAACCGTCTTTTACTTATCCTAAATAGTGTTCCTAATTGTTAACACTATACAATTTAGACCGCCCTCATCCTAACTTCACTGACTGTCAACCTTCAAGCTTACAAACGAAAAAGAAACCTTCAAACGAGGAAAACTATTTGCTTTGCTAAAAAAACAGACGAACAGACGAAACGAAAAAAACAAACAAACAAACAAACCAAAAAGAAAGACAAAAGCAAATCGAAACAAAACAAAAATAATTTAAAACAAAACAAACAAACTTCGTTATACTTCAGTGGGAATTGCTCTTTTACGTAATTATCCTCAAATGAACAAGCGATCGATGATCTTGCCTAATACAACAGTGATATCCTGTTCAGTTGACGTCTTACCTTGTGTGGTAACAGCTTTTGTCTCAGTTGATGTTCCAGAAGGACCTGTGCTGGTGAGAACAGGATGGATGAAACAAATTCCTCGACAGGTAGCTGTTCAAGAAACATAACTACTGTCACTGCCACTATAGGTTTCTCGAGTGATATCCAGATAACAAGGAAGTGTATTGTTTCTCAAGCTAGCTCAATGCCTCGAACAAATGTTAAATTTTCTATGTCTCTTCCCTATAATTTAGAAGGCTTTAAGTAAATATGCGGCTAGGATTACGGAGTCTGTTCCCCTAATGGTGATGGACTATCAGTGGTAAGGTGGTCGCGGTGGCGGCCTTCGGAAAGAGTAGGATGGGGATAGGAAAGATAAAGGACGGGGAAGGGAGGGTGAGGTTAGCCCACAGAAAATTCAAACTCTTGTATAACAACGGCCGTCGATTAAAAAAAATACTTTACTCGTTCTGGTACTGATCAATACCTGTTTCTTCCTCGCAAATCCATCCTCTTTGTAAGTAGCCCCTAGCGGTACTTAATGATCCTTTAAATCCCTTTGGATATTCCTTATGTATCATTCCGTAAGAGTCATCTGGGTCTGGATTGTTGACCTCCTTATGCCATTTGTCAATAGTCAGAGATTTACCATTGATCCAAGTCCATCTGTTTGTTGTTGAATTTTTTTCCAAGCCTATAAACCATTCATTATTTGGCTTGCTTGTTTTATTTTGAATCTCATTTGTAATAAATTGCCATTCCTGCTCTGATTCCATCACTGCCAGTATTTTATTGTTGGCTTTACAGGAGCCCCTCGCATCTGACCATGACCATTGTTTTTTACTGAAGGTATAACAGGAACATAGCCTCTCTCCATCTGGAATAACACAATTACATAGAAGTTAGAGTAATAATTAGTGAAATGTGTCTTTATGTGCCTATGATAGAATGCATTGTTTACTGGGTAACTTTTACCTGCAGAAAATCAATTTTGAGTTTTCCTGGAGACAGTCGCTATTATCATCATCATCATTTACCCCTTCTGAAGCGGACCTAATTTACACAGAAGGAGGATCTGAGGAATAGCGACCATATTTTAAACTTCTTTAATTTAACCCGCATACACAAGAAAGACTGGCGCTAGAAGTTAGATTATGTTAGACTCTCTAAAATCGTTATCATTCACATGGTTTTCATTTCAACAAGCAAGCAGCGTAATATGCTAAAAATAGTGTATAAAGTAAAAGTCGGTACACAGTACTAATTCATTAATTCTCCTATGCAACATGCCTGAGTTGCGTTACACATTGCATGTCATGTGAGTTTACCGTGACGTCAATCGGTCACGCTATATATTACAATCGTTTTTTAACTTCATAAAAATCAGCGTACTGTCGCGATGAACACAAAGCAAACAGCTTTATAGCTTAAACTGGATGAAAGCGACTAGAGGATGTTGGGTTATTTAACATGATTACCAAGCCAATATTATGCAGTATACATAAGTTTGATCATTAATGATTTAAACACGCAAACTGCCACTTCCTTCTCGTTGCAAATTTGTTTCATACAAGTCCGTCGCTCGGCTTTCAAGTCTTTACAAATATCTGTTGTAATCAATCAAATCGCCTTCTGCCCCAAGATTCCTCAATTAAGAATTCATTTTTTATTGATTCAACTCGAAAGTAATGAGCTGGGTCAGTCTAAACGTTCAGAATAAATCTTAAACGCCATGATCTCGAGTAACTAAATAATGAAACTCGACATTAGATTAAGTGCTTGCATTTCATAAACTCTAGAATTATCAAATATTCCTCTCTCATTTACCTGTTCTAGACAGCAACAAATCAACTCCGAGAATTATCAATGCATACACATTCACTAAATCCATTGTTCAGTGCTTCGGACGAAGATGTTTATTACGCCACGAGAGAGAAAGTTGCGCTTGAACTACTAATTAAGATTTCGACGCAATTTCCGGTCAGTCAAGGTGTGACTTGGGTGGAAACAGCGGAAGTTTGGCAAGAGATCACGCTTCAAGGAAAATGTAAATCAGGAACAGGCAATGGGAAAAATTTAGAGTGAGAAAAACATCACTAATTATTAATGTCAGCTTTTCTCTTAAGCTTAATATTATTAAAGGAGAAACAAAGTGTACTGGTTAAATTAAGGTAAAGCAGGGCTGTATTGTGTTGGATATTTCTGGAATGTTATCTAAATACTTCGCCGGCGAGATTGAGATCGTCAGGGTCAGGCATTGTCTAAGAAACTGTACGCCACAGTAGAAAGGAAAAAAATTCAAGTCAAGGTTATTTTTCCTCCATCCTTCTTCCTCTCTCTCTCTATTACTCAAGCATGAACTTATGTGCATATGGTCTGTGGCCTTTTAGATAGAGTAATATATTTTCGCTGCAGTTGGTTTCGGATGGATTCTAAACCGATAAGATAATCGTTTGGATAAAACTATTCGATCATTCAAATCAATATGCTTAATTTTGATATCATAATTCACATGTATTTTCTAAATCACTTTTTTTTATAAGAAACACACGGGGCTGGACCCCTTCAAAGGAATCTTTGTGCATACTTGATTACCGGTACTGTTTCTCTCTGTCTTTCTCTAATTAGTATCTTAAGTTAGAACATTATATCTCGAATTTTCCTCGATACCATCTAGCGAAAACTTTATTTAAATTCATTTATAGTACTCTAAACTGGACATCAGCAGCTGGGTGTGTTCAAACCAACACCATTATCTTAACATAAATCTATTACATTTTTGTTTTTGTTTTTGTTTTTGTTTTTTTTTTCATTCAGACACCAGTCGTTTCAAGATTTGCGTACGTTGGCTGTGAGGAGTCTGGATCCTCTCTACCAGGCAACTCAGGAGGCATTTCTTCAACATCAGCGTATACCGTGGGCTCATAGCTGGGTGGTTTTGGTGGCTTTGCAAAGTCAGTTTCATGGTCAAATTCAGCAAGTTGAGCGTACACAAGGTCTGCCTCCTTTCGCTTGAATAAAAGTAACAAGAATAATCAATAAAAATGCGCAACCTGGCGATAATGCTACAGACAAGTCTATGATATAGCGGTGATCCCCTTTTTTTCTTTTTTTGGCAGACGACACCTATAGCAGAATTTCAATGCAATAGGACTCGATCTAGCAAAGATCAATATTTAGATTCCCTACTTAGATTAGAATGTTTATTATGTTTTTCATGTGCACAATTCTTTCCAATGCGCTTGTATTACTTACATGAATCTTTTCTTTCATCTGCTGTACATATCTCGTTTATTACAGTCCATCGCTCTGGTGGAAATTGACTTAAAACTACATGCAATCTCAATTACGTTTCAAAGTTTTAAGCTAAATGCTCACCTTCTTGTTTGCTTTGTTGACAACGGCATATTCACAATCTTCTGGTGGTGGTTCGTACCTAGTCTTACTCACATCGGGGGAGGTGTTGGCTGACCTAAGAAGCTTTGCGGCTTCAACTGGATTTACAGATTCATACTGGCTCCCTTCTAAGTGGTCTTTTTCACTGCTTTAATAAAAGAAAAATGACATGATTAATGTAGAACTAATGTTTACTTCATTGTCTGTTTAAAAAGCGAGGAGAGGGGGTGGTGGTGGAGTAGTCTTGTTTATCAGCAACATGTGATGAGTACCGTTTGAGTATCATTCTGAGAATCATTTCCATTGCAGGTTATTTTGTTTAATGATGTTTACACAACTCCTTGCTAAGGGTTTAGACTCAGCTCTTCCAATAGCTCTCTCCATCCAGGAGTATTGACTGGTATCTACAGACCACTACCTTACCCTGTATAATTCAGTAACTACCAGCCGGCTTTATCATTTGGCAATAATGTGTTGTAAGAAACTCGAAACATTCGAGGAAAAAAAATTAACGAACAACAAATAATCAAACAAGAAATACTGACCTTTTCGGCGCTGACTTCTTCGGTGCAGCACTTTCTTCATCGGAAAAAAAAAAGAAATATTACCTTCTCTAGCACCGCATTTTTTTTTCTTGGCAAACAGTAATAGTGGCTAAAGCGACAAGGAAATAATGTTTTTGATATCATGGACATAGAAGTGTAACCTACATCACTTTTTTTGTGTTTTACCTGTGATCATCGTAAAATCTATTGTTTCAACATTTATTAAACTACTTACTATTATTCAAAGCTGGTTTTCAATTCAATATCGCCTATGAGCACCGAGATGACAAAGAAAAGAAGAGTCGGTAATTAATTGGTTATGGACTTTTGATATAAGGTAAGAGAAATCAATTTCCATTTCAGGCATATGAAATGTACGTCACTTTGGTACGACAGCAATATTCGACTTCATAAGCCAAGGATTCAGTCAAAACTAAATATCATCGGAAAAATGTTTGACAGAGTCGGTGATTTTCACCGAGAGGCAGAAGTACAGTAAGTGACCTCCTCGAAGGAAGAGATTCTAAATCATCATATGATGACAATTTTTTTTTCATGTGTGAAATAATAATAATGGTTTAATCCTTACAACGCTTGGAGACTCTACCTTTTCCCTGACGTTTTTTTCGCCTTAGTACTATGACTGCAATAAGAATGATCAACGCCACAAAAAGCACTGCTCCTAAAGATGCAGCCACTACTACAACTGAGGGGGAAGAGCTGCTGCTGTCATCCATGATGACTTTGTCGGTTGACATCGATTTGTCTGTTGATTTCGCTTCGTCTGTTGATATCGCTTTGTCTGTTGATTTCACTTCTTCTGTTGATATCGCTTCGTCTGTTGATTTCGCCGTAGTAGGGGTGGAGACAGTTGATGAAGACCCTAGAATTAAAGCATTAATTATTGACATTAAACCGTCTTTTATTTATCCTAAATAGTGTTCCTAATTGTTAACACGGTACAATTTAGACTGCCCTCATCCTAACTTTACTGACTGTCAACCTTCAAGCTTACAAACGAAAAAGAAACCTTCAAACGAGGAAAACTATTATAAAATTCAGAGAAATGTACTTTGCTTTGCTAAAAAAACAGACGAACAGACGAAACGAAAAAAAACAAACAAACAAACAAACCAAAAAAAAAGACAAAAGCAAATCGAAACAACAAAAATAATTTAAAACAAAACAAACAAACTTCGTTATACATCAGTGGGAATTGCTTTTTTACGTAATTTTCCTCAAATGAACAATCGATCGATGATTTTGCCTAGTACAGCAGTGATATCCTGTTTAGTTGACGTCTTACCTTGTGTGGTAACAGTTTTTGTCTCAGTTGATGTTCCAGAAGGACTTGTGCTGGTGAGAACAGGGTGGACGAAACAAATTCCTTTACAGGTAGCTGTTCAAGAACATAACTACTGTCACTGCCACTATAGATTTCTCGAGTGATATCCCGATAACAAGGAAGTGTATTGTTTCTCAAGCTAGCTCAATGCCTCGAATAAATGTTAAATTTTCTATGTCACTTCCCTATAGTTCAGAAGGCTTTAAGTAAATATGCGGCTAGGATTACGGAGTCTGTTCCCCTAATGGTGATGGACTAACAGAGGTAAGGTGGTCATTCGGAAAAGAGTAGGGTGGGCATAGGAGAGATAAAGGATGGGGAAGGGAGGGTGAGGTTAGCCTATAGAAAATTCAAACTCGTGTATAACAACAGCGGTCGATTCAAAAAATATTTTATTCTTTCTTGTACTGATCAATACCTGTTTCTTCTTCGCAAATCCATCCTCTTCGTACGTCGCCTTTAAAGGTACTAAATGATCCTTTGGATCCCTTTGGATATTCCATATGAATCAGCCCGTAAGAGTCAGCTGGGTCAGGATTGATGCCCACATTAGACCATTTGTCAATAGTCACAGATTTACCATTGATCCAAGTCCATTTCTGCGTTTTTGAATTTTTTTCCAAGCCTATTAACCATTCATTACTTGGGTTGCCTGTTTTATTTTGAATCTCATTTGTAATAAATTGCCATTCCTGCTCTGATTCCATCACTACGAGTGTTTTATTGTTGGATTTACAGGAGTCCCTTGCATTTGGCCATGGCCATTGTCTTTTATTGAAGGCATAACACGAACATAGCCCCTCTCCATCTAGAATAACACAAAAACAATGAAGTTAGACTAATAATTAGTGACAGTGAATTGTGTCTTTATGTGTCTGTGAGAGAATGCACTGTTTACTGGGTTGACTGTTACGAGCAGAAAATCGTATTTGAGTTTTCTTGGAGAAAATCGTTATCATCATTATCATCATTCCCCCCTCTGAAGCGGACCCAATTTACATAGAAGGAAGATCAAAGGAATGGCGACCAAATGTCAACCTTCTTTAAATTAATCCACATCCGCAAGAAATACGAGCGCTAAAAGTCACATTATCTAAGACTCTCTCAAATCGTTTTAATTCACATAGTTTTGAATTTTGAATTTTTTTCATCAATATACTAAAAACAGTAAAAGTCAGTATAATTTTCCTATGCAACACGACTGGGTTGCGTTACACGTTGCATGTAAGGTGCAGTTTACCGTGGCGTCATCGGTCACGCTAGTCACACTATATATTATAATCGTTTCGCAACTGCATGGAGATCAGTGTACCGTCGCGGTGAATACAAAGCAATCAAACAGCTTTATAGCTACAACTGGATGAAAGTTAGCGAAGGATATTGGGTTATTTAACATTATTGCTGAACCAACATTATACAGTATACATAAATCTGATCATCAATAATTAAACACGCAAACTGCCACTTCCTTCTCTTTGCAAATTATTTCATCCTCGTCTGTCGCTCGGCTTACAAGTCCTAAAAAACCTTCGTCGTAATCAATCAAAACGCATTCTATCCCAAGATTTTTTACTCAATAATCCATATTCTATTGATTCAACTCAAAAGTAAAGTGCAGGGTTAGTCTGACGTTCATAATAAATCTAAAACGCCACGATCTCGAGTAACCAAATAATTAAACTCGACATTCGATTAAGTACTTGCACTTCATGAACTTTAGAATTATAAAATATTCCTCTCTCATTTACCTGTTCTCGACAGTAACAAATCAACTCCGAGAAGTATCAATACATATACCTTCACTAAATCCATCGTTCAGAGCTTTGAATGAGGATGTTTAATACACCACGAAAGAGAAAGTTACGCTTGAACGACTAATTAAGATTTCGACGTAATTTCCGGTCAGTCAAGGTGTGACTTGGGAGGAAACAGCGGAAGTTTGGCAAGAGACCACACTTCAAGGAAAATGCTAATCAAAATTTTAGAATGAGAAAAAGAAAAAGGATTCATGTTAGCTTTTCTCTTTAGCCTTAGATTATTAATGGATTTTTAAATTCAAGTAAACCAGGGGTGTATTGTGTTGGATATTTCTGGAATGTTCTCGAAATGCTTTGCCGGCGGGATTGAGGTCGTCAGGGTCAGGCATTGTTTAAGAAACTTTACGCCACCAAAAAAGGAAAATAAAAAAATCATCTTAAGATTATTTTTCCTCCATCCTTCTTCCTCTCTCTCTCTCTATTATTCAAGTATGAACTTATGTGCATATGGTCTGTGGCCTTTTTAGATAGCGTGATATATTTTAGCTGCAGTTGGTTTCGGATGGATTCTAAACCGATAAGGCAATCGTGTGGATAAAACTATTTGATCATTCAAATCAATATCTTTAATTTTGATGCCACAATTTGTATGTATTTTCTAAATTTCTTTTTATAAGAAATACACGGTGCTGGAACCCTTCAAGGAAGTCTTTCTGCATGCATGATTACCGGTACTCTATAAGTTAGATAAGGTCAGAAATACCTATTTCATCTCAAGCATTTATCAATTCATTCTTTCTTTTTTTCATTAGTTTTACCGACCACAAACTTATAAATCCTGCACGAATTAAAATGACTTCACAGCCATCTTAAATTTTCCAAAAACGTGTTTTCTTTCAAAATTAACATTGTTCCTCTTTTTCAGTCACAACTCTACGGGAATAAAATGAGATATTTTAACTTCCCGTAATGTTGAAACCGAAGAACGTCATACTAAATTTCATTATCCAATGACTTTTTTAAGCCAGGTGATGTGATTCGTTAGAAAGCTTTATCAGTGAACAAGCTCCATTCAGGTTGTATCAAAGGGTGTGACCTAAATTGACTTTATTAAGTATTCATAGTGTGGCAGTTTTATGAGTTGTGTCTTTCGTAGTTCAACTTCTTTGTTTCCTTTAGAGTTTCAACCACAGTGAAGGAAATCTGTTCTATAATATATCAAAGGTTTTAACACAGAATTTGTTGATAAATTGTCTTGTGCAATTACGTCCGTTGTGTTACATTGATAGGGAAGTATAAAATGAGGAAGTTGTAAAAAGTTCTCGGTGTAATTAATAGGTCTGCTTATCTAACTGACATTTCTAAAATCACTTGCATTTAAGTACATGTACTCTAGACGGAAATGGAAAAAAGACTTTTAAAGGAAACCCCACTGTGTGCGCAATCTTGTGGCTTTTATTGACTAACAGGGGGATTTTTTCTGATTCCGTGAAGATACCGTGCCATAAGTATGAAATTAAAGGTCTAGGCAATTATTTTGAGAGGGGAGAGAGGGGGGAGGGGTGTTCTTGAAAGAGCGTCTAAATATGGGAGCGAGGTTTTGTGCATCCACTTTCTATCAAGATATCACAAAATAAATAAATTGCTTTGAGACGAAAATATTGCACTCATTTAAAAGAGTCTTTTTTTCTCTTTTCGTTTTCAAGTCTCGGAAGTACATGCAGTCTTATATCCCCACCGTGGTACATGGGAGGGGGGAGGAGGTGGTTAGACATGAGGGAACCTCTACCCAGGCCATTAGCGAGTTCGTTACGTTGCGATATTTTGAATAGTTTTCACCCTAAATAGATAGCCTGTTATGTCGCCTCCTAGGTAATATTAATATTGTGGGATACATATGCAAATAACGCCGCTAGAAGTGAGGGGAAGGGGGAGAATATAGTGGTAATAATAACGGACAGTTCTGCACTTTTTTATTACAATGAATTATTTTGGCTTATCAAAAGCACAGTTGCTATTGAACCTAATCAGGAAAAAAGAAATAATACCTAGAAAATAAATCTTAGGTTTTGTGCTTCCCTTTTCAACTTAAAATTGTTTCGCAGCCCATTTGGATTCAGGGAAAAGTTTCGCGACGAAAACGGGATTTTGTTTTTGTTTTTCCTTTATTTCCTCGCCATTACAAAAAAGAAAAGAGATAAAAAGCAACAACGCAGATACAAGCGCGTTTTAATATTCAACACACTATCTAAATAATAAACTTTACTATCGGTTTACCAGTGTAATAAACCACGCGGGATAAAGGGAAAACACGAGAAAAGTTTCTTAAGTTGCATGTCAATCAGAAGTAATGAAAATCCGGTTGGATTTATCTAAATTTTATCAAACAATTTATGTTTAAAAATTGAACTGTAACCAGGATATGACATAGTGAAAAAGGTAAAAAACGTTCTCTGGTTAAAAGGTTTTAAAATATGAGCTTTCGGCTATTATACTATGGCCTTTAACGAATGTAAAACATATAAGCGCGTGAATGGAAAATGTTTTTCCATTCATGCGCTTATATTTTTTACATTCGTTAAAGGCTATAGTATAATAGCCGAAAGCTCATATTTTAAAACCTTTTAACCAGAGAACGTTTTTTACCTTTTTCACAATTTATATGTTATTAAGCGGTGACTGAACTTCTCGCTTCTACAATAGCCTGCAGTGCAGGCGTCATATTAGTCATATGGTCCCGATCGTTCATCCGACGGGCCATATTTGAATTGGAATTAGAGTAGACGGCAGGGGTAGGGGCACTTTTCCACCCCTACCCCTCTCCTTATTGTTGAACGTCGACCGCCCCCTTTGTAAAAATTTTATTTCTCTACCCAGCCTTCCGCTGCCATTAAAATCGAAGATGGAGGCCTTAGTTTCCGTTCAGAAAAATACTGAGCACTCGCTCGCCAAAATTACCAGAACAAGTCGGTGCTACAAGGCAGCATAGTATTGGAATCTAAGACACCTAAAACTTATCGGGGTTAAATTGGCTCATTCATCGCTTATTTAATGTAAAATTTTGTTACCTTGTTTGTTGGATTTTACGCCTCTCTTATGATAATGTTTCAGTCAAGTCCGCTCGTAAATCGCGCTTATAATAGAGAGGGCTAAAATTACTGTTGGATTTTGAACAGAAAGCCAATAGGAACCAATTCCATGTTTGTCGTTTTTCTGTCGTAGTATCAAAACCCCAGCAAGGATCACGGATTACAATACTATAAACAACAATCTTGCCAAGGTGGCAATTACCAGATAATGGGGGAAAGCATTCATTTTTTGGGTCAACGACCTTCGTCACAAGTCGCCAGATTTAATTTAAATCTTTCTACGGCACGTCCCGGAGGATCTAGTGTATGGCCTCTTGCGGTGTCCAAGAACTTGGGCACAGTTTTCCCCAATAAGGACTTCCCGGTGGGAAATAACATACATTTATTTCATTCAGACACCGGTAGTTTCAAGATTCGCATACGTTGGCTGTGAGGAGTCTGAATCCTCTCTACCAGGCAACTCGGGAGGTGGTACTTCAACATCAGCGTATAC
Organism: Pocillopora verrucosa; assembly: GCF_036669915.1. Taxonomy (NCBI): domain Eukaryota; kingdom Metazoa; phylum Cnidaria; class Anthozoa; order Scleractinia; family Pocilloporidae; genus Pocillopora; species Pocillopora verrucosa. Next base: position 13,584,512 of record NC_089325.1, read on the forward strand.
CGTGGGCTCATAGCTAGGTGGTTTTGGTGGTTTGGTGGCATCAACTTCATGGTCAAATTCGGCGAGTTGAGCGTACACAGGGTCTCCCTGCTTTCGCTTGAATCAACACAGAAAAAAAAAAAAATCATTGATCAAAATGAATACGAAATTTCTGTTTTTTTCCTTTTTTGGTCTGATGCTACATGTAACAGAGTTTCTCAGCGCAAAGAGCCTCGCTCTAGCGAAAATCAATATCCAGATGCCCTACTTAGATAACAATGTATTCCATAATCTCACTCTCTTCAGGGTTAGTCATGTGCATAATTCTATCCAATCTGCTTGCAAACGTAAAAGAATCTGTTTGTTTATCTGTTGCATAAGTCATGTTTATCAGAGTCCATCGTCCTAACAAAAACTTGAAACTTCACTGAGTCTCAATTACATCCATACTTCCAACGCTAACTGCTCACCTTCTTATTTGCCTTGTTGACAACAGCATATTCACAATTTTCCGGTGTTGGTTGAAATCTAGTATTATTCTTGCTTTTCGGTGACCCAAGAAGCTTTGCGGCTTCAACTCGATTCACGGATTCATATTGGCTTTCTCCTAATTGGTCGTTCTCGCTGCTTAGGTAAAAAAAATGAGAATGTTGGCTTTTGCGGGGTAGCAAAACGGGAGGTTCTGTAGAGAAACCCACAAAGCAAGGACAAGAACCAACAATAACCGCAACCGACGTGTATCACCAGATTCACCACTACGTATACGCCATCCCCGCTCTGAAAATCATCGCGATGCTCAAGAAGATCCTTTATTTCAGTCTCAAACAATTTGGACACTTGGGTCGTTCCTTGCAGTGTCCCTCTCCACCCAGGTGTATTGATTGGTACACAGAGACTATGTTAACAGGAACAAAAAGTTACATGACGAAATGTAGCGATTGGGGGAGGGGGAAGGGAGGGGGAAGGGGATGGGGTAGTCCTGCTATGAACTGGGTTCTCTCTAGGGAAGGGAGAAGTATCAATAATCGTAATTGCTCCATGCTATGCTAAGAGGGTAGGATTTCCAGCAATAGTATGCTGAACTTACCTTACCCTATACAAATTCAATGTGTACTGGTTGGTTTTATCATTTGGTAATGATCTGTTGTGAGAAACTCAAAAAGTACCCCCAAAAACATAAATAAACAGACCAATAAATAAACAAATAAACATGAAAACGAAGCAAAGATAAATACTGACTTCCTCGGCGCTGACATCTTCGGTAAAGACTCTTTGGGCAGTGCGCTCTCTGTATCTTTAAAACAAACAAACAAACAAACTATTTACCACACGAAACATCGCCATGGTTATAATAATAACCATGGCGATGTAATACATATGTAATAATAATAATAATAATAATAATAATAATAATGAATAAAAAAAAGAGAGAAACTTTTTTTTTCTCAGCAGACAGCAACAGAGGCTACAATAACAACAACAAAGATGTTTCTGAAACTATGGACATGTAAATGTAGCCTAGTTTTTTTTTTGTTTTTTTGTTTTTGTTTTTTTGTTTTTGTTTTTTTGTTTTTTTTTACTTATGATCATTGGGAAACCTCTTTTCAAACATTTCCTAAACTAGTTATTTAACAATTGGTTCATAAGTCAGCTGTGCGTTCATAGAAATATGAAGCACTTGGGAAGTTTGGAGAGCACGAAAGATACGTAAGAGTTGCTCCCGGCTACGCCTCGAGCAACTCTAGCTTCTTGAGTGCTCTCCAAACTTCCCAAGTGCTTCATATCTCGATGAACGCACAGCTGACTTATGAACCAATTGTTTTATAACATTTGCAACCAGATGGAATTTTTTTTCTCGAGGGATTTGTTTGCTGACGTCATGAGCGCGATCGCGCAATTGAATTTGATTGGACAAATTTACTAGCTAGGTTATAATACATATTAAAAGCTGGTTTTCAATTCAACATTGCTTATAAGGACGACGTCGAAAAAGGAAATAACGGCTGGGAAGATAAGGGCCATTAATGAGACTAGTTTTGCAACTTTGATGATGAAACCATTCCAGAGATACATGTACGTCATAGAGGAACTGCAATGATATTTTACCTTTTATGGGAACGAGCTTATGTAGCATGTGTAAACCAGGGATCCATTAAAAAAAAAATAAATACAATAAATATTATCTGGAAACCAAGGAACAATAACATTTTCCTGAGAAAAGAAAACAACAGCAACAACAACAAACAGAAAACAAACAGAAAAAAAAGGCTTGTCTAATCTTCAGTTATACAGTGTGGTTAGTCTCCAGTTCGATTTTCGCAGGCAAAATGATAGACTCTGAGAGACAGAAGGTTAGTTCAAGGTTTCGCCCCATAAATGATATCTGAACCATTATATCATTAGAAACTATTTTCATTTGGGGAATAATAATAGTTTCATCTTTACGACATCTACAGACTCTTTACCTTTTCCCTGACGTTTCTTTCGTCTTAATAAAATGACTATGATGAGAATAATCAACGCTACGAAGAGCACTGCTCCCAAAGATGCGCCTACTATCATTACTGCGGGAGAAGAACTGCTCTTGTCATCCGCTGTAGTAGGGGTGTCTGTTGATTTCGCTCTGTCTGTTGATTTCGCTGTGGTAAGGATGGAGACAATTGTTAAAGACCCCAGATTTTAAATCAATGTATTAAAAGTTTTGTTCACATGTACATGGATCATGATACAGTTAAACCTAGATGGTGATCCTGGCTTTTAATATTGATTTTAGCTTAAGCTTAGCTTGACCACTGGGAGTTCAAATCTTTTTTCTTCTGATAAGTAAAAAAACAGACAAAAAGACGAGCCAAACAATGAAAAAAAAAAAAGACAAATAGAGACCGTTTCGATTTGTTTTCAAAATTTCAAAACGAAACATACAAACTTCGGCTACTTCATGAAAGTTGCTCCTTTACATATTCTTAAATTAACCTGATACATCAGTGATATTCTGTTCTGTTGATGTCCTGGCTTTTGTAGTAAAAGCTTTTGTTCCAGGAGGACTGGTGCTTTGCGGAACATGATGTAAGAAACAGTCCCCTTGACAATTGTCTGTTAAAGTAACATGATAATTGACACTGTCACTAGCTAGACATTTGTGGGGTGGCATTGCGATTGGGTGAGAATTTATTGTTTTTAGGCTTGGCCACAGCTACGAATCGATACATTTCTGAGAGGTTCTCCTATAATTTATCTATAGAGCTTTTTTAAAGGGGCTGGTATAACGGGGGAAAGGGAGGAAAAAGGCTGCCTATCGTTAATTCAGATTCATGCATGATAATAATTTTTGATACAGCTAAAATAGTTTCTTTTATCTGGTCCTGATCAGTACCTGATTCTTTCTCGCAAATCCATCCTCTTTCTATGTTGTCTCTAATGGTGCTAAAAGATCCTTTATATCCAGTTGGATATTCCTTATGAATCAGCCCGTAAAAGTCAGCTGGGTCAGGATTTGACCTTGTCCATTTGTCTATAGTCAGAGGTTTGCCATTGATCCAAGTCCAATTTCCTATTGTTAGATTCATCTCCAAACCAATAAACCATTCACCAAGTTTACTGCCTTCTCGGTTTTGAATCGCATTTTTGATAAATTCCCATTCCTGCTCTGTTTCCATCACCACAAGGTGTTTGTTTTGGTGTTTACAGTTACCATTTGCTAGTGGCCACAGATAATCACGTGTCTTGTTATTAAAGCTATAACACGAACAAAGCCTCTCTCCATCTACAAAGAAACAAAAAACGAAACAAATTGCAGATATGTTGTTTCAAGTTCTATCAATAATCAACAACAGGAGGGGGAGGGAGGGAGGGGAGTGAGTGAGAATTGATTACAGACTGAACTTTCTGAAGCCAAGCATTATAACCGAACATGCGGGTGATCACCACCATTATTAACGCATTGATCAATAAGGTAATTACGTATTTATTTATCCATGTATTTATTTATTTTCTTTCGTTAATTATCTGTAGTCTTAAGCAAGACTTAATGACTCGAAAAAGACCATCAGTCTGAAGAAGACCTCGGTCATCTAGATTTAGAGGGAATAGCACAAGAATAGCACAACCTCACGCCATACACACGCCAGTAATCTCATACCCAGACCCTACCGTGTAACTGAAAGTAGGGTTTTACAACCGCCCTCAACCGCCTGGCTTTCGAAAGTCGAGGTACAAGATAACTGCATCATGATCAGATAAACGTCCGCTAGCAAAGTAGGCAATCACAGAGACTATGTTTAACAGGAACAAAAAGTTACATGACGAAATGTAGCGATTGGGGGAGGGGGAAGGGGAGGGGGTAATCCTACTATGGACTGTATTCTCTCTAGGGAGGGGAGAAGTATCAATAATCGTAATTGCTCCATGCTATGCTAAGAGGGTAGGATTTCCAGCAATAGTATGCTAAACTTACCTTACCCTATACAAATTCAATGAGTACTGGTTGGTTTTATCATTTAGTAATGATCTGTTGTGAGAAACTCAAAAAGTACCCCCAAAAACATAAATATACAGACCAATAAATAAACAAATAAATATGAAAACGAAGCAAAGATAAATACTGACTTCTTCGGCGCTGACATTATTAACGCATTAATCAATAAGGTAATTACGTATTTATTTATTTTCTTTCGTTAATTATCTGTAGTCTTAAGCAAGACTTATTGATTCGAAAAAGACCATCAGTCTGAAGAAGACCTCGGTCATCTAGGTTTAGAGGGAATAGCAGAAGAATCGCGGCTATAGCACAACCTCACGCCCTACACACGCCAGTAATCTCATATCCAGACCCTACTGTATAACTGAAAGTAGGGTTTTACAACCGCCTGGCTTTGGAAGGCCTAGGTGCGAGACAACCACATCAGATAAACGTCCGTTAGCAAAGTAGGCGATTACAATTCAATGAACAGTACTATTCAATACTTCCTAAAATCTTTCTAATTTACATTCTTTTTGTCAAAAAAGTAAGCATCGCAAAGGTAATTATGATAAAAACCAAAACTGCAAATTTATCCATTAGACCTTCGCGCGTCGCGCTTGAAATGTTTGAGATGATGGTATCATCACACGCTGCTTTCTGCATGACGTTATTTTGTCACGCCAGGAATATGAGCAATCATCACTCAATATTCTTAACCCATGTTAACCAAGTTGTCGTGAGGAGCATGAGACATTTAGCTTCAAAGCGGCTTCAACAAAATCTGGATCGGACCGGATCGGATCACGGGCCTGATCACGGATCGGATCGGATTACGGACCGGGTCACGGATCGGATCACGGATTAGGTCATGTCAATTGCAATTATAGATTTTGCATCACAAGCCAAAATAAAGTCTGCGTGACATAATAAAGCGCAGGAACCACTGAGAGTTTCTTTGTTTTTGTTTTTGTTTTCTTCACCCAAAAACCCCATGGCTGTGTCGAGGAGTGTTGTGTAGTGCCACAGTGGACTAAGGTAAGCGAGAGGAATGTATTATTTCATCAGTCAGTTATGAAAAACGCGACACAATCCACAGTTGCTTCTTAAGGTCCTTGAGCTTCTTCCGTTTCTTCCGTTTCCGGTGCATTAGGCGTAAGCCATAGTTCGCAAACTGATCGACCTGAGTGCTAACACGCTTGACCTCTCACGGAGCGCTGCGAAATTTCACCAACTAGGAGTTATTTCAGTGACATTTGGTTTGTTTCGCATTCCTCTCAATGACATTTGTGTTTTGCGGCTGTTCGAGGTCAGTGGAGGCGCTTAATTGCCGCTCAGATCGAGGATAAATCGAAAACAATTCCGGAAACCTGTTTGTATTTTTGACGAAAACCGAAAACCAAATGCTAAACTGCGTAAAATCCGCAAACCGAAATGAACAGCAAAACCGCAAAAACCAATGTAAAAATAGCTTAAACCGCAAAACCGAAAATCTCAATGCCCCTATCCTGAATGAAGAATGATACGTACCTCGATCTCTCTTGCCTTTGGCGCTACTCCACAACACTCCTCGACACAGCAGGGAAAATGACCACATGGAATTTTGGGGCAAGGAAGAAAGAAAAAATATATATATTCAAATGAGCCTGGGCTCCATTATGTCACGCAAACTCTATTTTGGCTTATTAAGCAGCATCTCTAATTTTCATGGAAATCATCTAATTTTTTCACACCCCCCTCCCCCCCTTTTTTTTTATTTTGTAAACGTTTTGGTTGTTTCAATTTTAGAAACTCTTTTTTTTTTTTATCCGTGATCCGATCCGTGAGGTTTTTGTGCTAAAAAAAAAAACCCAGTGGGGCCTGCGCTCGATTATATTACGCAGACTTTTTTTTGACCTGTAACGCACAATTTCTAATTTTACTTAGGAGACGATGTCAGCATCCATCGAACAAATTTGAAATATTGTGGCAAGTCGCCCAAAGTTCGTTTTTCCTCCCACTTTCATTTTTTGTAGCCCAATATGTTCTAATAATTGTGGTGTAGATTTTTTGCGAAAATATATTTTAGTTTTCGAGAAATGACTTTTTTCGTTCGACCACTCAAATATAAAAATTTTCACCGTGAATATTACCCGAGTTGTGTGACCTCATGTAACGAATTTATTAGACCTACGGTCTTTCTGTGAACATAATCCTTTGTTTTATCTTCTAAACTTAATCCTCTGTCGTTATTGAAGCTGGCAAAGAAATTTTTTTTTTGTTGAATATTTTTGTCCGACATACTTTTCCTATGTCGAAAAGTAGCATCAAAACAAAGAAAGTTTTAACAATGACCGATATGACACAATCTACTGAGCTTCAAGCTTTTAAAAGACCAAAGGATGGTTATAAAGTTACTGTTAAAATTTCCTTGTGTATTTGTGTTGTTCTATCTTGAGACGAACTCAAAGGCCGGCAAAATTTACTTGATAGCGACTATGAAATATACATGGTGCGCCTACTTGTCGCCACTGTTAATTGGCATAAATCACTACAATTTGTAAAAAAGGCTAACATAACACTCTTACCTTGTTTATTTATGATTTTATTAGCCTTTTCGATGATCACGTTTATTATGCTCTACCACATTCTAGCCAGATTTGAGTTCCAGTTTATATATCTTCTCTAACTTATTATATCAGTTGCGTGACAAGCGTGACACAAATTCAAAGATGAATCAACCTCCGAAATACCAATAGGTGGTTTTTTTTTCCTCTTTGCATGACATCTAGAAAAACCTTTCAGGAAAGTATGTCGGACAAAAATATTCATCAAAAAATAAAGATTTCTTTTCCAGCTTCAATAACGACAGGGGATTAAGTTTAGATGATAAAACAAAGGATTATGCTCACAGAAAAACCGTAGGTCTGGTACATTCGTTACATGAGGTCACACAACTCCGGTAATATTCACGGTGAAAATTTGCATATTTGAGCGGTCGGACGAAAAAAGTCATTTCTCGAAAACTAAAATAAATTTTTACAAAAAAACTACACCACAATTATTAGAACATATTGGGCTACAAAAAATGAAAGTGGGAGGGAAAACGAACTTTGGGCGACTTGCCGCTGTTCGTTTGATGAATGCTGACATTAGCTCTTAACATGATCCGATCCAGATTTTCTTGGCGCCCGCTTCATAGGGACAACTAAATGAAAGCTGGTCGAGTTTGCTGGACGACACGTTTAATTTGATCAAAAATGCATGTGTGTCCTTTTCATTCCAACGTACAATCGTTGTAAAGTTTGCACTGTGTTAACGAAAGCTGGTCTAGTTTGCTGGACGACACGTTTAATTTGATCAATAATGCATGTGTTTTCTTTTCATTCCAATCGACAATCGTTGTACAGCTTGCACTGTGTTAAGGCAAACTGCGTGAAAAGTCTTCTTTCCGAATAGTAAAAATGCAATATATCAATAATATCTGCGTATGTTAGTCATTTTCATCATAAAAATTCGCAGTAGATTAAATTTTGATATCACATTTGATCGATGGCGAAATAGTCACGCCATGTTCGACAACGATCGTTGCACGACATTTTAAAACAATAAAGCAAGCTGCACATGAGACGTATAGCTCCATAGCGAAAACTAAATGAAAGCAATTCACAGTTCCAAATTCGAGAAAGTCGAACTTAAAGCAAACACGTTACAACAGATCAAAATACATGGATCTATTTCCATAATGAAGCCTCTACTTCCTTTTCAATCCAATCGACCATTGTTGTACAGTGTGAAGTGTGTTTAGGTAAAGTGCGAGATAGTTCTTCTTTAAAAACGATCAAAACATAATTCACCAATCATTTTTTATGTAAGCAAGTCATTTTTGGTGGTGAATTTCGCAATTTAAAGCGTTGGATGCGTAAGATAGCAGATTTGATCCTTAAGTATCAATCACGTACGTACATCAACAAAACTCGTGAAGTCAAGGATTATTTTCAATTCCATTTCACTTACCAGTTCTCGGCAGTAACAAATCAATTGCAAGCACGATCCATACATGTATCTTCGCGAAATTCATCGTCCTAGGCCTATGCTCTGAATGAGAGAGTTTGAAATGCCACGAAAGTGAAATTTACACTCAAACGAGCAATTAACATATTTCTGGTCATTCAAGGTGTAACTTGAGAGGAATCGCAGAAGTTTGACAGGAGATCACTTAAAAATAGTTTAAAAGGAACTTGATTTTAACGGAGAAAGAGAATTTAAAAAGGGAAATTTTGAGTGATAAAACAAGACAAATTTCTACTGCCAGCTTCTCTTTTACCTTTAGATGTTCTGGTTTATTTTAAATAAGCAGGGTGTATTGCGTTGGATATTTTTGGAATGTTCTTGAAAAGCTTTGCCGGCGGGATTGAGGTCGTCAGGGTTAGGCACTGTCTAGAAAACTGAACGCCACAATTAAGGAAAAAAATTAACGCAAGATTCTTTTGTCTCTCTATTATTTTTGTATGAACTTATGTGCATATTGCCTGTAGTCTTCTAGTTAGCTCGATAGAAGTTAACAGCCGTTGGTTTCGCATTCATTTTTGAAGCGATCCGCTTGTCACCCTGCTAACGCCGTTTGATCATTCAAATTCATATATTTTTACTTTGATTTCTTAATTGAAAGTATTTACTTAATCACTTTAATAAAAATCATATCGATGGAATGAAAACACGAGGACCGGAACCCATCAAGGGAATCTTTCTGTACGGATGAGTAATTACAACGATTCGCATGTAAATTTAATAAATGAGGTCAAAAACACTTAGGTTATCTCAGTCATTTATTCATTTATATTTTTGTACACAGACTAGATCGTTCTCTAGGTATGGATCCTATAAAAACCTACTATACGGGAACGTACTAACGCACCATGTGGGAATCGAAATCGTTGTCTAAATTTTATACGACACGACAATCAGACAAATCAACCAGACAGATTATTTCTGTTATCATTTGATTCACATATACAGGATTAGGTATTTGATTCACATAATCAACGTCGCCGTCCTCCACTGCAAAAGTGTAGATTCGGGAACCTTCGCCTTCTGGAGCCTGCAAAATATCCAGTTTATTTATGATAAAACTGATGGTTTTGTCGACTTGATAGACAAGGTCTATTGAACTGTACTCTTGATTCCTTTGAAAATTTCTGTTTGCTTGACTAAACTCTCCATTGTCAATAAACAAAATTGAACGAAACCATAAACGCAACCCAGCGATAATCACATCGTGTCAAGTGTAAAAATCATTATCTCCTGATCGTGTGAAACAAGTATGTATTTAAATGATATTTCTATTCAAGTCTTTGTGACATATTGTGCTTGCAATCAAGCAATTAATTTACTACATCTTCTAATGATATAGACTCTTGGCATAAATACAGCTACAAGTTTAAACTAGTGGTTTTGAAACGTAATGCCTGTTTCCAAATGAGACCTCTCTACCTCCACTGCAATAATGTGATGTTTCCACAGAGAAATTGCAATGTTTAATTAGATATATAAAGGAACAGATAGATAGATGTAACTGGTAGTTTGAAATCACTTTGACGTTTCGGATTTTTTTAAAAATTTTATTGCATTTTTTGTAATCTAATGTTAAAAAATCATACGGGGATAACATTAGGTGATTTTAATTCATTTTATGCGTAATTACCATCATTGGCTCTACACACAGCGCGGTATGTACACCCTCCCGTCGGACGAACGGTTTACCTTGAAGTCTAAATAGATAAAAAAATTAATAAAAAACAAACAAACAAACAAACAAAAAGAAAAGAGGAAGCAAATCTAGCTTAGCTATTTATTAATTAGAGGAACGATTTCAACCGGAATTTTAAGCCGGTACAAAGGTGTTTTGAGCAGGGAGGAAAACCTGTGGATTCCATTGCTACCCAGGAAATAAACTCCAACCAAAATCTAAGCGCTATCAAAATTTGGTTTACTCCATCTCTAATGCTAAATTTCTAACCAACAATCCACCATAGCTTTTGACGCGTTTTCTGATGGTGAAGCATTAACATACCCATGAGCTGATATTAAATTATCATATTCAATGTCTTTGGCTTCTCTTTTGGATTCATCAAGCGACGCGTATGTTCGTGTATCATTCCCTTCAGGCGTCTGCGAAATAGACAGTCTTATTGGTAAACAAAATTTCATTCATTTTTTTTTGTTTACACCCTCCCGTTGGACGAAAGGTTCATTTTGGAGCCTCTCATTCCTTGCTTCATTTCCCGCGGAAAAACAAGGTTGGGCACAACCACTCAAATTAATCAACGGCAAACCGTCTTGAAAGTCGCGCTGATTTCTGTGTAGAGACAGGTCATAAATAAACATACAAAAAGGAAACAGGAAACAAAGTAGGCTAGCTATCAATGGCATTTGACAATGAAAATACATTGACTGCTAACAGTAAGACAAACAGAAGTTCAAAAAACAAAACAGCGAACAGCTTGCCATATTCATCAGGCAATTAGGAAGATATCAAGTCGACTAGATAGAAAATGTAAGAGCAGCTTCGGTTTGACAATCTCTTGCTACGGCCTTTAGTGGCATTCGATCACTTGTGAAATTCACAAATTTTCTCTTCTGTAAAATCTATGGGAATCATATTAGCGAAAACGCAGAGAGAGGTTTTGTTTTCGAGATCATCGAATGCCGTGGTTAATGCAGAGTTGATATTTCCTCATTTTGTCTCATGCTCGTGGGTAAGGGAGGAAGCCTTGCCCATTAACGAAAGTGATGGATGCTGTTTACATATCTCTCTAAATATCACTTTTGTTTACTGGGTCTAGATTTGTTTTCACAAGTGCCTTTGTTCCTAAATGATGTTTGGGCGACCAACTTCAAAGAAATCATGGGTTTTCACAAAAGGATCATGATTTCATAGTCTCAAATTGTCTCAAAATTGTATCGTAAGGCAGTAAATTAATGCTCAATACAATTTGAAAAAATGGGCCACCTGACGATAGCCCTAATAACTCTTTATGGTTATAAAATAAAGTAACGCCTCCAAGCAATGAACTTTGAACCTAGATTCGACTCAAATTTAACGGTTTTCTTTTACAGGTAAACTTCAATGTAACACGCGCACTCTTTAGGTTGGACGTGAAGCAAAAGTGGTTTTTGCGCTCAAGATTTCGGATCAAGGTGTGGGTTTAAGCTTTGGAGAGATGCTGAGGACTGGTTTTAACCATCCAGGAGACTAGATTGGTGCGATCACGTTTAACAGGGAAACCTGAGGGGGGAGGGATGATTTTTTCTAAAAAACGTTGTTTTGATTCCACTTTAAGGTTAATCTTCAGTTTTCTTTTCGCAGACCCAACGAATGTTGCTGAGTAAAAGAAAGCCAATAAATGGCTTCCACGAGCTAGCGATGTCTAAATAATCATATCATTGCAACAATTTTCAGGTTGGAAAGCGTAATAATACGTATTTTTTTACAACAAATCGAACGCATTTACCTTTTCGTTGACGATTCCTTCGTTTTAGTAATATAAGTGTAATGGAAATGATCAACACTACGAAGAACACTGCTGCTGAGGAAGAAGCGGCTATTATTACTACTGTGGGGAATGAACTGCTGTTGTCATCTATGATTACCATGATTGGTATGAAGACAGTTGTTGAAGATCCTGGATTAGATGCGCCTGTATTTTCATATTTCTGATGACGTTAATCATGATATATCAAGAGATAAGAATACCTATCCTAAATAGTGCTCCTGAATGATCAGACAAAAGTTTTTACCGACTGTCCAACCTTCAAGCGTCCAAAAGAACGAAAACAAGGAAAACCAATATCAAATGCAAAGAGATCCCTTAAACTCTGCCACACACACAAAAACAAAACAACATCAACAATGAGCAAAGAAGCATACAAGCAGAACAACCAAATGAAACAAAAACCAAAAAGATGAAAAGACGAGTCAGAGTGAAACTGGAACGCAAAGAAAAAACAAAAAACAAAAAGGAAACTAACAATAAATCAAAACAAAACAGAAACAAACACACAAACAAACAAACAAAATTAGGCTAATCTAAGGAAGTTGCTCTTTTATATATTCCCAATCAATCAAAATTGTCAATCAATCAGCGATCTTACCTGATACAGCAGCGATATCCTGTTCGGTTGACATCTTACCTTTTGTTGTAACAGTTTTTGTTAAAGTTGTAGTTCCAGGAGGATTTGTGCTTCTTGGAACAGGATGGAGGAAACAGACTTCTCGACAATTGTCTGTCTAGATAGACATTTGTGGAGTGGCATTTCGATCAGACAGGAATGTATTATTTATCAAGCTTGCCCACAGCCAGCAACGAATCAGTACATTTTCTACGGGGTTCCCAATAATTTATCTATTAACTTTTATCAAAGTGGCTGGTATTACGGGAACTGTTCCCCTGAAGATGAAAAGCCTTCGTACGAGGTGGTCGCAATGGGCAAAAGGGCAAAATGAAAGAAGAGATAAGGGGTGAGAAAGGAAGGAAAAAAAGTAGCTTATAGTTATTCAGATTCATGAAGCTAAAATCGTTTCTCTTATCTGGTCTTAATCAATACCTGATTCTTTCTCACAAATCTTGTCACTCTTTGTACGTTTCCTTTAATGGTGCCAAAAGATCCTTTAATTCCAGTTGGAAATTCCTCTTGAATCATCCCGAAATAGTCATCCGGGTAAGGACTTGACCTCTCCCATTTGTCAATAGTAAGAGGTTTCGCCATTGATCCGAGTCCAATTCTCTGTTGTTAAGTTGATCTCCAAACCAATAAACCATTCACCATATTTACTGCCTGCTAGGTTTTGAATCGCATTTTTGATAAATTCCCATTCCTTCTCCGTTTCCATCACCACAAGGTTTTTGTCGTAGTATTTACAGTTACCATTTGCTTGTGGCCACATAAAACCGTTTAACTGGTTATTAAAGCTGTAACACGAACAAAGCCTCTCTCCATCTGCCAAGAAACAAAAAAACAAAGCAAATCGCACAGATGTCGTTCTAAGCTTTATCAATGATCAACAACAGGAGGGGGCGAGGGGAGTCTGTGAGAGTAATAATAATAATAATAATAAGTCTTTATTAAGCACTCTAAACAACAAACGTGTTTAGTTACAATGATATGAAATCAGCAAGTATAAAACTAATAAACTAACTAAATTACTAACTGAATAACTAATAAGAGAACAAACATCTATTAATAAAGGTCCTTTTGAAACGTTCAGTTCTGACAAGCGGGAGAATATAATTATGGCGCCTCTTACGTAGCGTATCCATTGTTCGCTCTGGTGGCAAAAGGTCATCTAAAGCTGTTGGAAAATCGCTGTCGGTGATCTTGGCCCACAACTTCTTATCTTTTAGAATAATAATATTTTCAATCGAAAAAAGCTCTTTACAGTAGCCAAGCTTAAAAGCTCTCTTGAACAGCCTGTCTATGCGACTCAGATACTTATGATAATACGCGCAGCCCCATACTTCTACAGCATATGTAAATATAGGTAGAATAAGACTGATAAAGAGAAGATGAAGATGATCCAGCGGCAGTCCATAGAATTTACAAACACGTAAGATGTACAGACGACTACTGGCTTTCGATATAATATTATCAAAATGTAAGTCCCAGTTACACGGATCAGATTGAAAAGTTACACCCAACAACTTCAGACATGGTTTACGCTCTATAGAAACCAGAGGAGCAGGTAAGGCCTTAGTGGATTTGCCTCTAAGAAGCATCTCCCACGTTTTCTTGGAGTTTAGTTGCATACGATTAGCAGAAGTCCATGCGACGATCGATCGGACCTCCTCAGCTGCTAAATTGCCGTTATTAGCCAGCGATTTTACTGGAATACTTAATGTTAAATCATCAGCATATTTCACAAGTAAATTCTGATTTGGTAGAATGGCCTTAATATCATTGACCAAAATAGAAAATAGTATAGGGCCTAAAACTGTCCCCTGAGGGACACCTCTATTGATATTTACATAGTCCGTGACAATGGCGTCAACAACAACTCTTTGTTTCCTGTTCTGTAAAAAACTAATAATCCAATTGGTCACGTATGGATTTATATCAAGTGTTTTCAACTTAGAGCAGAGGATATCATGAGGGACCGAATCAAAAGCTTTGCTGAAATCAAAAGAGAAGATTCTAACACAATCAAAACCCGACTCAAGCCATTTCAGCCAAGCATATTGACACTTAATTAAGGCCATTGTCGTATTGTGGCCTTTGCGGTATGCAAACTGGTCGAAGCTAATGAAGTTCTTCATATATTGAGATAATTCTTGTCTGTATACAAGACGTTCAAAAACCCTCATTATTACATTAGTCAGCGAAATAGGCCGCAACTGTGTGCAATTTTTAAAGTTGGGCTCTTTAAGCAAGGGAGTTATGTCGGCCAATTTCCAAAGATCAGGCACAATGTGATTTTCCAAAGAACAGTTGAAAATATGGGTAACAACAGGAGCGAGGTCGTACGCAAACTCTTTCCAAAACCAGTACGGGATTCCATCTGGACCAGAGGCAGTTCTTTTTAATTTCAGTAGACTCCTGGTAACACTGGAGACCGTTAAAACAGGCATCTCGCTTGATTCCGGGATAGTGACAGTGTCAATGGGTTTATAAAGGGGATCAGTGTTAATGGAACAGAAAAAATTATTGATCTCGCTCGGGGAGATAATTGAGCTTACTTGCGAGTTGGTAGACTTCCTTCCTGTCAGGGAATTGACTGTTGACCACCAAGATTTGGATCCTGCACTATGTTTCTCAAAATTCCCTTTAACTGCTCGAACTTGATTATCTCTGATCAACTTGTTGATTTTCTCTTGAAAAGTTTGGATCTCAATCGAAACAGAATTTCCTGACATGTTACTTCGCCGAATCAATTTTCGCCGTTGGTCCAGTAGATGTTTGATTAGAGGAGAAAAGAACGGGGGGTCCCTATTAGACACACGTACTGATATACCCGGAAAACACTCATCAAACATGGTCTTAATCTTGGTACAAAAAAGATTAAGTTTTCCATTCACATCTCCGCATTGATAAACATTGTCCCAGTTATGAAACTTCAACAGTTTATCCATATCCAGTTTATGATGATCACGAACATCTCTGAACATCACAGTTTTCCTTTCAGCCTTAAGTGGGATTCTGGGATATACCAGGACCACAGAGTGGTCAGATCGAACTAGTCCTTGAGTGACCGATACTTTCCTCCAAAAATGTGGGACGTTAGTAATCAAAACATCCAAAATTTTGTTCTTTCTTGTCGGTGTATTTACCATCTGGAATAAATTTAGTTGTGTAAGAAAATCATTGTAATCTAGCTGATTGAGGTCACCACAAATTATAAGGTTGCTGTTAGGATTACCAGTCAATAAATGATCGCAACTATTTGTTAGATGTTCCAATAAATCATCAGGACAATATGGCGGATCTGGAGGATGATAAACAGCAGCCACATAAAAGCTTGAGTTGGGAGTTGTAATTTTAGCCCACAAACATTCAAAGGCATTATAAAAAACGCTGTCTAATCGTTCCAACAACCAATCGCTCCTACAGACAATAGCAACACCACCGCCTGACCGGTCAGTTCTATCCTTTCGCAAAATTGAGTAATCCTTCGGACAAACGAGATGAGATGGAAAATTTGGTTTAAGCCATGTCTCGGAGATGATGCAAATATCGCAGTTGTTTGAGTGCAATTAAACATTGCGATCAACAACAGGAGGGGGCGAGGGGAGTCTGTGAGAGTGGATTACAGATTGAACTTTCATAAGCTCGGCCTTTATAAACTTTAGAATTTTCAAAGATTCCTTTCACAATTTCTTCCTCTCGACATACAGATGTGATGGAATAGCACAACCACTGAAAGACAAGATAATAAGTTATTCATCTTAATTTAAGCCTTTGCAAGATGGGGAGGGGGGGGGGGGGAATTGTGGCTTTGCAGAGACACATACCATCGATATTTTGTTTACTTCGCCTTTTTACGAATCTTAATTACGAACATTTTATTTAGCAAGCATTAACATACTTAGGAGCAGTTATTTGGTTCACATATTCAAAGTTGCTGTCTTCTGTTGATTCCACAAGGGAAGTGTACGTTCGGGAAGAATCGTTATCAGAGGTCTGCAAAATATTCAGTTTTATTTGTTACAAAAATCATGTTATAATCGACTTAATAGGCATGGTAACGCTGGAAAACACGACTAAAATCGTCAAATCAAATGAAAAAAAAATTGAACGAAACCATAAACGTTGTATTGCCTATTTCCAAATGAGACTCCTCAACTGCCATTCCTAAAAAGGTCTTAATCAAACAAGTGATGTTTAAAATATATATAAGGGAAAGTAAGGAGATAAACAGATGAATAAAATTTGATGAATAATAGTGGTAAATGGATAAAACAATCAAACTTAATATATAATATGGAAAATTTTTCTGTCAAAAGACCACAGTCAAGGTGCGTCAGAGTAGTAATATATAAGTGCAAGGAAAGGGCAATGCAGAGAGCTAACATCTAGAGGAACAGCTAAAAAGTTTAAAGAAAGGAAGTAAGGCACATGCCATAGTCCCTTCTTTTATAAGACTCATATTGGGTAACTTCAAGTTCGTTGTAAGTATAATTACCATCACTGACTCCGGAATCAGCTCGGTGTATACGCCCTCCTGTTGAACAAGCGGTTCACTATGGAACCTTTGAATCCCGGTTCCATTTTCCGATGCAAACTCTAACCGGGCATCAAAATCAAAAACATTCAATGGCAAGCTCTCTTGAAAGTCACGCTGATTTCTGTTTAATAAGAGCAAAAAAATAAACAAATGAATAAACAAACAAAAATAAAAAAGTAATAAGGTCCAGGTTCATTATTAATGAGCTTTGAAAATGCAATTACGGGAAGACAAACAAACTTTTGAAACTTTAAACAACAAACAATGAGCAGTACCCCATATTTATTTGGCGAAGATTCATGAACAAGATATCTACTCCATTTGTTAGAAAAGCTCCGGAGTTCCAGAGCAGAGCCATTTAAAGCAATATAAAACTGTTCTCACATAGACGCTTGGGTACCTTGTGCTCTGATGATAGTCGATTACCTTCGCGAAATTGCTAAATCTACTCTGGTATGAAATCGATAGGAATGACGATTTCTGATGGGCATGACAAGTCTGGTTTCAGCCTATCAAAGGTGCTAATTAAAAATTTTGTGCTACTGGTTATATCAACATTTGAAAAAGATTTCCTCGTTCTTCTCCTTAAAAAACTGTTTTTTATTCTTATTTTTTTTAAAATTTCTGAATTTATTGTAATCATTCCACAAATACTTATATGGTCTCTTTTTCGAGCATTTCCGCTTCCAAGTAAGCTCTTGCCCACTGGCTTTTAGGCAACTACATCTGCATTAGCTTTCTGGCTTTTGTCATTTTTCAAAGCATTGAACCATCGGTCTCTACATTTCTGAGTAAGTGTTCTTCCTTCCCAAATGGTCCGAAAACTCTTTGTTGTACTCCGAAAACAAATGAATACTGTGCCAATGTACTAGAGGCAATGTATTCCTTCCGAATCATAAACATTTATGTATTATTTAAGAGATACACTCGGCCTAAATTTACATGTGCAATAGACTGAATAAATGTCGAATAAGAGTGACACAGAAGCTTACATTTACTTGCTTACTTACATTTTGACAGCTTTGTTTCTTGAGGCTTGAGGATAAAATCAAGTACCACCGTTAGCAGCAAAAACAGAAGTAAATAACTTTTGTTTCTTCAAAAGGTTTCAATTTAGGTTTTTGGGGGAAAAAAAATGACGTCAGACTTCCCGCGATTTGTCGGTTCATCCGGTTGGTATTTTAGTGGAACACATACATGTACTTGGTACCTCGGTTGACAAATTAAAACCTTGACAGCTAAGAGGTAGTCGCGGAGCTTATTGGTGATGTGAACAACTATTTCCTTTGAGCACGTCATTTAAGACGGTTATTTTACTCAGATTTCACGTAGCGTAATTTTTATGATCCTTTAAGTATGATTTTTTCCAAAACCAGTCGGTCTTACAGGGCAGCATAGTATTAAAGTCCAGGACACTTTAGACTTAGAGAGTGTAATCTATTTCTTCGCCACAAATCGGTTTGTACTTGATTGTTTTATTTTATTTTATTTTTATTCTAAATTTATAATCATTGTTGTCAATTTTTTTTTCACCTTTATTCGCTACTTTTACTTACATTTAGCTTCCTTGCCAGTTTCATTCATATATATCTTTAGAATTGTGGTTGAATCAATATTAAATGATATGGAAATCAAACCTACCCCTAAATTTCCCTGACGATAGAGATGGCTACACGTCACGTTGAATTTAATGGACAATGCAAATAAAATCCAAGTACATATTTCTTGTTGTTTTTTTTCGCAGCAGTATCAAAACCACGGCGAGGATGATCATCACTGTAAACAAAAATGCTGCTAAAATAGCAATTGCCAAATAAAGGAATAAGTAGTTGGGATTTTTCAAAAAATCGGCCTAAACCAGTGAATAGTTTTCCATTCACTTCCTGTTGTCTTTTGAACGCACCAATATCATTAACTACTGAAAGTGATATTCTACTTAAATAAAGGAAAATATTTCCTAACTTTGGAAAAGTGACAGATTTTTCAAATCATGCCTTGATGGCGAACACAATAGTCATAACCGTGTATTTAATTTTAAACATTACAACCTAGTCTATGGACTACCTCGATGCACTCCTCAAATTGACGACCCAAAAACGGACCAACCCTTTGACTCGTTTGTCATTTCGCCAACCACAACAAATCCCCACGAAACTAGGGCGACTATTTTAAACATTTAGGGCCAGTTATTTATGCGATGTCTAACCGTAACCACGGTTTTACGGAAGTTTTTGGGCCAAGGGAATCTATGTAAGAGGCCTGATTTAATTAAATAAATGTCCTGCCACTCTTAGCTTTCTGCCCTCTTGACATTGTCCACAAAAATAAATGTCTCGATAAAGGTTCGGCTAAATTTTGATGGCTTAGAACGCAGTTTTTGTTAAACAATGTTTAAACTTTGTTAAATAGCCGGCCATTAAAGTCCTTCCTGCGTAAAATAGCTCGTAGTCATGCGTATGATTTTCACCAACCAATCAGAATATCTGACTCGCTAAGACGTAGACTTCCGCCGTTTCGTGTACGCCCACAACACCGAACACCGCCCGCTCTGGAACGAAGTAAAGTTCATTGATCGTGATCCCTATTTCTAGGCATGCAGGGTAAAAGGGGCAATTCATATAAGAATTCACCCTAACAACATTAACGGAGACTATGGAAATGAAATTCCACACGACTCGATGCCGAAGATCACAAAAACACAACGGCAGGAGAGCCGTGCGGCAGCGGACCACTTAGGGACACTGATCCGGAAGATGCACCAATCACAGTCGTGGAATTACATCTAGTTACAGCTCAGCACAACAGCATTATAGGTTAGCGTACTCAGTCGTCTGAAGAAGACTAGTAGTATGCAGTGGAAACACGTTAGAGGTGTGAGACAAACGATATCATTAATTTTCTCTTTTGAAGTGATATTTAACACGATAAAGAACCACAACCTATTTTACGACATAAACAAGACTCAATGTGATTACAAGCGTGACTGAGTTAAAGCTCGAAGCAGAAGCAATACGCTTTAACATTGAAGTGGACACAAGTATTAAATGAAATAAAGTACTGAAACTTGGTACACTGTAGAAACTATTTATTGCCATTTCCCGTGCTGAATCAAAGTTGATGTTTGACCTTTAACGAGAAAATTACGTTATACTGTATGTAAATAATGAGGGCACGTGCTATGTAAGTATAGAGATGGCAGCGCTCTTAAACGAATTCATTCGAAATAGGATTTTAGAGGGTTAGCTTATTCTGGGGTAGTCCATTTGGTTAGTCCAACCGTTAATCCACGGACTTGGGTTCAGTGTTTTGTTCATCGCCGTTGTTGTTTCATGTTTAATTCCTTAACGGTTATCGAAGTGACAAGCATTTTTTCAACAGAAAATTTATTAAAATTTATTTATATTAATTAAGAGGCTGTCTCTCTTATTTCCACCCGGTCAATTTTGCGTCAAAAATAATTTTGCCTGAAACTCTGTTAACAGAAAGACTTTACCTAGGAAAGAACTAAATTAGATTTGGTTTGATTCGAAATAATTTTCTGACTGCATTACGGGCCATAATTATTTCCCAGTCCGTAGGGACCGTCGCAACGTCTCGAAAATTGAAAAATAGGCATATTTTGTAACGTTGTAAAATATTTGATTCGCATAGTTAAGCCACAGAATTTATATCAGATTGCTTAAAAACCTTTCTAGTTTGCCAAGAAAGTTAGAATTTGTCCTCTCAACATAGTTGAAAAGGCGAATTTTAGCATATTCTGACCACTAGAAATCGCCATCGGCCGATGGCCGTAAATAACCTTGATTTAGACGCTAAGTTTTGGGATTTGGGACCTGGTTGACGATTCTATCCTACACAGCCGTTAAGGTTAGACCTTTATAGGTAAAAATATGCAAAAACCCCTGTACGTTTTCGATTTTTCAAAAGTTATGACCGTTTGAATCAAGACATGTACGAGCATTCGCGATTTTTCGCCTACACCAAAATCGAACCACTGGAGCAGATTTCGTCATAAATACAGCTTACCCACTTTGCAGCCCGGCTTCATGGCTCACTTCAGAATTTTTCTAATAACCAAATTGGTGAAATCCATGATAACTTCAACAAATAGCTAGGTATTGCCTTCGAAAAGTAGGCGGCATCCATCGTGATTCGTGGTGTCAAAACAAATGTCGGAATTGGCCACATTTCGCGGTGAATCACCCATTTAACATCGCTGCAGAGCTGGAGTTTTCCCAAAATCAGAATATAAACTCTCCATGTCTGGAAGCTGAGGGAGAAATGAAGGTTTTAGGCTTCTGAAGTGAAGAAATAATCGCTTAAATTTAGATCCAGTTCGATGTTATACTGTTCTCACAAAGGTCCGCACAAAAGAGAAGACCGCTGATAGCTTGTGCCGTAGGTTGTGCCATATGGTTTTGTTTTGTATCCCAATGTAATATTTAAGCAGAAAAATTTTGGATGAAAAGAATAAATGCTTTTACCTGGAGTTTGATATCATATAATTAAAAAATCAATTTCAAATATCCTGAGCTTGCTTCTCTCGGTTCCGCGTCGATTGTGTCCACAGAACAGCAACCTGTCAATAGCCGGAGAAATCGGCTACCAACGTGTTAAAAACTTGACACATGCTTCGTATGAACAGATGTTATAAGTGTTGCTTTTGGTAAATTTTCAGTCGATTTCATCAAAACATTTCACTGACTACTAGATATTATAATATATTACACTATAACAACGCCGTCAGAACTTGATATCGGAAGTAAAGGTAGTTTGTATCTGTAGAGCATATTCTACACTTTCAGCCATCGTATGAGACATTGTTTACATAAGTCTACTGAGAACACACTGACAATCACTAATCACGTCCGACAGTTTGTCTATGAGGATCTGTTTTTTGTCTCTCAATTTTACAGGGATCTCAAAATGACTACAGATGGCTCTCAACAAACCACATTGAATTTCTGAAGTGTGTTATTGTGGTAACGTTTACAGAGGTCCTACGTATCGTAGCAGATTGGATGTGAGACTTTGATCTCTTTGTTAACTTTGTTTACCAGATCTTATCTCTCGGAATTTTCCTGGACGCATTGGATATCTTCCTCCTCATCCAGTGATATCCCGATCACACCCTGATCTTTTCGCCGCATTGCTGCTAGCCGGGAGAAAAAGCTCTGAACTTGGCTCTTTGTCAGCCACTGTTCCCTAGTGAACAAACGTGCATTTGATTCATTTTTCGCATTTCGCATGTCCACTGCAACTTGGGCGGGGTCGGCCTTTCGCCCAGTTCTTCCTCCAAGTGTAAACCGTGCCGTTAGGTATTCTTTTACCTTCTCTGAAAATCTAACGCTGCCCCTTGGTTTGCTTACGGCCCATCCTGTTCGTAAAGACGAGTGGGGCGAAGTATCCACGGGAGAAGTAAGTGGTGTACTAGAATCTAACGAACAGCTCGAAAACTCGATACCAGCGGTATCTATCGACGAGAACTTAAGGGCTCAATCCCTTTTGATTGCATCATACTGGCTTTAACCTGCTGACTGTATGCTTTCCAACGTCCAGGTGCAGCTCCAGCTGCGAAAAGGTTTCGAACACTTCAACACATCCAAACACAGAGCATTCAAACAATGGCGTTGTACTCTCTGTTTCCTTGCTGCACTTTGAACGACGCTTGACCACACGCTTTTCAGGAGGATCATAAAACCCTTGAGATTCTATGGTTTGAAGGGACGTTTGACCTTGGTGCTTGATATAAATTACGTCATATGGAATGTACTTCCCTTTACCGATGCCATAACATTTCCAAACTCTCAGACCGATATCTCCATATTCGAAGTTGTGGAAGCTACTAAAATGCTCAATCTTATTTATACAGAGAGTGTTCTTTGATTCGTCTACTATTCTTACTGCAGCTGTTGTTCCCTTCACTGGGTGTTTCGTCAATGCGTATCCTCTGTCCAATGAAAGCTTTAACAACCTCGCTGAAGACTTGCTACAGACTGAGGCCTCTCTGGTTTCGAAAAAGCACTTGCATGCCATACTACACCTGCAGGCCTTCCAAAAAAAATAAAGGGTCAGCGGGTTGACCCGCAATGATTAATGCGGACCTCTGTTATGCGCGATAGTGCAATCGTTCAGCTTTAAATTCCAAAACGCTAAACTTCGACACATATACTTACAAGTGGAGTTCTATGACTGATTCTTGAAGAGAATGCAGCTGCAATCCAAAGTTTCAACGGGACATTAAGCGCGAAACATGGCTTTAGTTTTCGAGTTTAGTTCGTAACAACGAGTCAAAGAAGAGTATCGACAGATGCAGACCGCTCAATTTTGGAGGTATTTGCTGGAGTTATCATAAAGTCCAGTTCACCAGTTTGGGAAGCGAGGAATATCTGAAATTTCACATAAACCCATGATTTCTCCGGCTACTGACAGGTTGCTGTTCTGTGGACACAATCGACGCGGAACCGAGAGAAGCAAGCTCAGGATATTTGAAATTGATTTTTTAATAATATGATATCAAACTCCAGGTAAAAGCATTTATTCTTTTCATCCAAAATTTTTCTGCCCAAATATTACATTGGGATACAAAACAAAACCATGTGGCACAACGTACGGCACAAGCTATCAGCGGTCCTCTCTTTTGTGCGGACCTTTGTGAGAACAGTATAACATCGAACTGGATCTAAATTTAAGCGATTATTTCTTCACTTCAGAAGCCTAAAACCTTCATTTCTCCCTCAGCTTCCAGACATGGAGAGTTTATATTCTGATTTTGGAAAAAATTCAGCTCTGCAGCGATGTTAAATGGGTGATTCACCGCGAAATGTGGCCAATTCCGACATTTTTTTTGACACCACGAATCACGATGGATGCCGCCTACTTTTCGAAGGCAATACCTAGCTATTTGTTGAAGTTATCATGGATTTCACCAATTTGGTTATTAGAAAAATTCTGAAGTGAGCCATGAAGCCGGGCTGCAAAGCGGGTAAGCTGTATTTATGACGAAATCTGCTCCAGTGGTTCGATTTTGGTGTAGGCGAAAAAATCGCGAATGCTCGTACTTGTGCTGATTCAAACGGTCATAACTTTTGAAAAATCGAAAACGTACAGGGGTTTTTGCATATTTTTGCCTATAAAGGTCTAAACTTAACGGCTGTGTAGGATAGAATCGTCAACCAGGTCCCAAATCCCAAAACTTAGCGTCTAAATCAAGGTTATTTACGGCCATCGGCCGATGGCGATTTCTAGTGGTCAAAATAGGCTAAAATTCGCCTTTTCAACTACGTTGAGAGGGCAAATTCTAACTTTCTTGGCAAACTAGAAAGGTTTTTAAGCAATCTGATATAAATTCTGTGGCTTAACTATGCGAATCAAATATTTTACAACGTTACAAAATATGCCTATTTTTCAATTTTCGAGACGTTGCGACGGTCCCTACGGACTGGGAAATAATTATGGCCCGTAATGCAGTCAGAAAATTATTTCGAATCAAACCAAATCTAATTTAGTTCTTTCCTAGGTAAAGTCTTTCTGTTAACAGAGTTTCAGGCAAAATTATTTTTGACGCAAAATTGACCGGGTGGAAATAAGAGAGACAGCCTCTTAATATTTGAGGTAAAAAAGGAGTTTAGAGAGCAAGCAGTTTTTCTGTGAAATAAAAGTCGCACAATATATGATTTCCATATATTCATAATCATCGGAAAATCACTAAGTTGTACAGAATGCTGGTGTTCAAAAACGAGAAAACAGAAAAATTTCCACAAAATTGTACAATTTGGCATAACTGTTTCACATATATTGTCTGCGCTCTTCTATTTAACTGACGACTCCCCCCAAAACTTGATTACCTCCTCCCCTGATCAATCTGAATAAGCATTGACCCACACATATATAATGACCGGTCCTTAAAAGCTCGAATCACTATCTTAATGAAAATCCGATTGGATTTATCCAAATTTTATCTAACAATTTGTTCGTTGTAAAACGAATAGCCTGCAGTGCAGGTGTCTTATTAGTGTGAGCTAACGTCATATGTTCGCGATCGTTTATCCGACCGGCCATATTTGATATGGAGTCAGAGTAGTCGGCAGGGGTAGGGGCACTTCTCCACCCCTACCCCTCTCATTATTATTGACCGTCGACCGCCCCCTTGGTAAAAATTTATTTTTCTACCCAGCCTTCCGCTGCCATTAAAATCGAAGATGGCGGCCTTAATTTCCCTTAAGAAAAATACTGAGCACTCGCTAGCCAAAATTACGCCTGCTCTGTAGGCTACTCCAACAAAATATACATGTATATGGACATTTGTATCATAAATTGCAAGACAGAAACCGGCTGGAGAGTAACGTCTACATAGCAGCGCTTTAAATATGAACCAATTCTTTAATGGCGCAGCTTACCTAATGTTGTGACTTTGTCTTGATTGATCATTTTAGCCCGATTAGGCGATCAAGGTGTAATTATTTTGATGATCTTTTAAATTAGATTTTAAAATTTCCAGAATAAGTCAGTGCTACAAGGCAGCATAGTACTGAAATCCAGAACCCCTAAAACTTATTGGGGTTAAATTTGTTCATTCGTCGCTTATTTAATTTAATATTTTATTACCTTGTTTGTTGGAGTTTACACATCTCTTATGATCATGTTCCAATTAAATACGCCCGTAAATCGCTCTAAAAATTGAGAGGGCTAAAATTACTGTTGAATTTTTAACAGAAAGCCAATAGGATCCAATTCCATATTTGCCGTTTTTTCGTGGTAGCATCAAAACCTGAGCAAGGATCACGGATTACCAATATTATAAACAACAATCCTGCTAAGTTGGCAATTACCAGATGGTGGGGGAAAGCAGTCATTTTTAGGTCACCGACATTTGTCACAAGCGGCCAGGTTTAATATATTTTTTTCTTCGGCACGTCCCGGAGGATCTTGTGTACGGCCTCTTGCGGTGTCCAAGAACTTGAGCACAGCTTTTTATTAGTACGGACTCTCGGCTGGTAAATTACGTACATTTATTTCATTCAGACACCAGCCGTTTCAAGATTTGCATACGTTGGCTGTAAGGAGTCTGGTACTTCAACATCAGCGTATACCGTAGGCTCATAGCTGGGTGGTTTTGGTGGTTTGGTGGCATCAGTTTCATGGTCAAATTCGGCGAGTTGGGCGTACACAAGGTCTCCCTCCTTTCGCTTGAATCAACACGGAAAAAAAAATTTATATATAAAAATGCCCTGCTAATGATGATGCTAGCCACAAGTTTATGTCATGGAATCTCTTTTTTTAATTTTCCTTTTGGTCTGATGCCACATTTAACAAACTTCTCAGCGCAAAGAGCCTCGCTCTAGCGAACATCAATATCTAGATGCCCTTACGTACGTAGATAACAATGTATTCCATAATCTGCCTCTCTTCAGGTTTAGTCATGTACACGATTCTATCCAATCTGCCTGTAGACGTTCAAGAATCTGTTCATTCATCTGCTGCACATGTCAAATTTATTAGAGTCCATCGTCCTAGCAAAAACTTGAAATTACACTGAATCCCAATTACATCCATACTTCTAACGCTAAATGCTCACCTTCTTGTTTGCCTTGTTGACAACAGCATATTCACAATTTTCTGGTGGTGGTTGAAGCCTAGTATTACTCTTGCTGTTCGGTGACCCAAGAAGCTTTGCGGCTTCAACTTGATTCACAGATTCATATTGGCTTTCTCCTAATTGGTTGTTCTCGCTGCTAAGGTAAAAAAAAAAAAATGAGAATGTTGGTTTTGCGGGGGAGCAAAACGGGAGGTTCTGTAGCGAAACCCACGAAGCAAGGACGAGAACCAACAACAACCGCAACCGACACGTATCACCAGATCCAGGAATCGAACCCGGGCCATAGCGGTGGGAGATTAGCGTTCTCACCACTCCGCCATCCCCGCTCTGAAATCATCGCAGTGCGTGGGAAGATGATTCATTTCAGTCTCAAACATTCTAGACACGTGTGTCCTTAGCAGGGGTTTGAGACACGTTCCTTGATGTGTCCCTCTCCATCCAGGAGTATTGATTGGTACACAGAGACCACGTTTGAAAGGGACACAAAGGCGCATGACGGAATGTAAGGAGGGGGGAGGGGAAGAAGTAATCCTGCAATGGACTGGATTATCTTTAGGGAAGGGAGAAGTATCAATACTCCTAATTGCTCCATGCTATGCTAAGAGGATAGGATTTCCAGCAATAGTGTGCTGAACTTACCTTACCCTATACAAATTCAATAAGTACTGGTTGGTGTTATCATTTGGTAATGATCTGTTGTAAGAAACTCAAAACGTACCCCCAAAAATATGAACAAACGAACAATTAAATAAGCAAATAAACATCGAAACAAAGCAAAGATAAATACTGACTTCTTCGGCGCTGACATATTCGGCGAAGACTCTTTAGGCAGTACGCCCTCTGTATCTTAAAAGAACAAACAAACAAACAAACAAACCATTTACCGCAGGAACCATCTCCTTTGTTAACAAATAATGATAATGATATATAAAAATAAAAAGATAAACGGTTTTTTTTCCTGAGCAGAATGTAACAGTGGCTACAACAACAACGTAACAACGAAGACTTTTCTGAAAGTGTGGACGCATAAGTGTAGCCTGGTGTTAGTTTACCTATGATCATTTGGAAACCACTTTTTCAACATCTGCCAAACTAGTTATTACGTATTCAAAGCTGGTTTTTGATTCAACATTGCTTATAAGCACGGGGTCGACAACGGAAAGAACGGCTGAGAAGTTAAAAGGCAATTATTCAGGTTATCTTTGCGACTTTGATGATGAAACCATGCCCGAGTTACATGTACGTCACAGTGGAACTGCAACGATATTTGACCTTTTATTAAGTAGCATGTGCAAGCCAGGTATGTAATAAAAAATAAATACAATAAATATTATCTGGAAATTAAGGAACAATAACATTTTTCTGAGAAAAGAAAACAACAACAACAAGACAAACATAAAAACAAACAAACAAACAAAAAGGGCTTGTCTGATCTTCCGTTATAATGTGTGGTTAGTTTCCAGTTCTATTTTCGCAAGCAAAATAATACTCTTTGAGAGACAGAAGGTCAGGTACAGGCTTCACCGCATGAATGATATCTGAACCATTATATCATTAGAAACTGTTTTCATATGGAGAATAATAATAGTTTCATCTTTACAACATCTAGAGACTGTTTACCTTTTCCCTGACGTTTCTTTCGTCTTAATAAAATGACTATGATGAGAATAATAAACGCTACGAAGAGCACTGCTCCCAAGGATGCGCCTACTATCATTACTGTGGGAGAAGAACTGCTCTTGTCATCCGCTGTGGTAGGGGTGTCTGTTGATTTCACTCTGTCGGTTGATTTCGCCGTTGTAAGGATGGAGACAGCTGTTAAGGACCCTAGATTTTAAATCAATGTATTAAAAGTTTTGTTCACATGCACATGAATCATGATACAGTTAAATCTAGATAGTGATCCTGGCTTTTAATATTGACTTTAGCTTTAGACACAAGAATAAAACATACACATAAGGAAAACCGCTGGGGGGTCAAATCTTTTTTCCTCTGATGAATAAAAAGATAATAATGAAACAGACAAAAAGGCGAGCCAAGCAATCCAAAAAGAGAGACAAATAGAGACAGTTTCAATTTGTTTTCAAAATTTCAAAACGAAACATACAATCTTCGATTACTTCATGAAAGTTGCTCTTTTACATATCCTTAAATTAACCTGATACATCAGTGATATCTTGTTCTGTTGACGTCCTGACTTTTGTAGTAAAAGCTTTTGTTCCAGGAGGAATGGCGCTTTGCGGACCAGGATGTACGAAACAGTCTCCTTGACAATTGTCTGTTAAAGAAACATGACAATTGACACTGTCACTAGCTAGACATTTGTGGGGTGGCATTGCCATTAAGTGAGAATGTATTGTTTTTAGGCTTGCCCATAGCCGCGAATCGACACATTTCTAAGGGGGGTTCTCTTATAATTTATCTATAAAACTTTTTTAAAGGGGCTGGTATTACTGGAACTGTTCCCCTGAAGATGATAAGCCTTCAGTATGAGGTGGTCGCAATGGGCGGGTTCCGGAAAAGGTAAGGCGGGAAAGGAAAGATAAGGGGTGGGAAAGGGAAAGATAAGGGGTGGGAATGGGAAAGATAAGGGGTGGGAAAGGGAAAGATAAGGGGTGGGAAAGGGAAATATAAGAGGTGGGAAAGGGAAAGATAAGGGATGGGAAAGGTTAATATAAGGGGTGGGAAAGAGAAAGATAAGGGGTGGGAAAGGGAAAGATAGAGGGTGGGAAAGGGAAAGATAAGGGGTGGGAAAGGGAAAGATAAGGGGTGGGAAAAGGAAGAAAGGGGTGGGAAAGGGAAAGATAAGGGGTGGGAAAAGGAAAGATAAGGGATGGGAAAGGGAAAGATAAGGTGTGGGAAAAGGAAAGATAAGGGGTGGGAAAGGGAAAGATAAGGGTGGGAAAGGGAAGGATAAGGGGTGGGAAAGGGAAAGATAAAGGGTGGGAAAGGGAAAGATAAGGGATGGGAAAGGGAAAGATAAGGGGTGACAAAGGGAAAGATAAGGGGTGGGAAAGAAAAAGATAAGGGGTGGGAAAGGGAAAGATAAGGGGTGGGAAAGGGAAAGATAAGGGATGGGAAATGGAAAGATAAGGGGTGGGAAAGGGAAAGATAAGGGGTGGGAAAGGGAAAAAGATACTAGGTTGGAAAGGGAAAGATAAGGGTGGGAAAGGGAAGGATAAGGGGTGGGAAAGGGAAAGATAAGGGGTGGGAAAGGGAAAGATAAAGGGTGGGAAAGGGAAAGATACGGGGTGGGAAAGGGAAAGATAAGGGGTGGGAAAGGGAAAGATAAAGGGTGGGAAAGGGAAAGATAAGGGGTGGGAAAAGGAAAGATAAGGGGTGGGAATGGGAAAGATAAGGGATGGGAAAGGGAATTATAAGGGTGGGAAAGGGAAAGATAAGGGGTGGGAAAAGGAGAGATAAGAGGTTCGAAAGGGAAAGATAAGGGGTGGGAAAGAGAAAGATAAGGGATGGAAAAGGGAAAGATAAGGGGTGTGAAAGGGAAAGATAAGGGGTGGGAAAGGGAAATATAAGGGGTGGGAAAGGGAAAGATAAGGGATGGGAAAGGTAAAGATAAGGGGTGGGAAAAAGAAAGATAAGGGATGGGAAAGGGAAAGATAAGGGGTGAGAAAGGGAAAGATAAGGGGTGGGAAAGGGAAGATAAGGGGTGGGAAAGGGAAAGAAAAAGGGTGGGAAAGGGAAAGATAAAGGGTGGGAAAGGGAAAGATAAGGGGTGGGAAAAGGAAAGATAAGGGGTGGGAATGGGAAAGATAAGGGATGGGAAAGGGAATTATAAGGGGTGGGAAATGGAAAGATAAGGGGTGTGGAATGGAAAGATAAGAGGTGGGAAAGGGAAAGATAAGGGGTGGGAAAAGGAAAGATAAGAGGTGGGAAAGGGAAAGATAAGGGGTGGGAAAGGGAAAGATAAGGGGTGGGAAAAGGAAAGATAAGAGGTGGGAAAGGGAAAGATAAGGGGTGGGAAAGGGAAAGATAAGGGGTGGGAAAAGGAAAGATAAGGGGTGGGAAAGAGAAAGATAAGGGGTGGGAAAGGGAAAGATAAGGGGTGGGAAAGGGAAAGATAAGGGGTGGGAAAAGGAGAGATAAGAGGTTCGAAAGGGAAAGATAAGGGGTGGGAAAGGGAAAGATAAGAGGTGGGACAGGGAAAGATAAGGGGTAGGAAAGGGAAAGATAAGATGTGGGAAAAGGAAAGATAAGGGGTGGGAAAGAGAAAGATAAGGGATGGAAAAGGGAAAGATAAGGGGTGTGAAAGGGAAAGATAAGGGGTGGGAAAGGGAAATATAAGGGGTGGGAAAGGGAAAGATAAGGGATGGGAAAGGTAAAGATAAGGGGTGGGAAAGAGAAAGATAAGGGATGGGAAAGGGAAAGATAAGGGGTGAGAAAGGGAAAGATAAGGGGTGGGAAAGGGACGATAAGGGGTGGGAAAGGGAAAGATAAAGGGTGGGAAAGGGAAAGATAAGAGGTGGGAAAGGGAAAGATAAGGGGTGGGAAAGGGAAAGATAAGGGGTGGGAAAAGGAAAGATAAGGGGTGGGAAAGAGAAAGATAAGGGGTGGGAAAGGGAAAGATAAGGGGTGGGAAAGGGAAAGATAAGGGGTGGGAAAAGGAGAGATAAGAGGTTCGAAAGGGAAAGATAAGGGGTGGGAAAGGGAAAGATAAGAGGTGGGACAGGGAAAGATAAGGGGTAGGAAAGGGAAAGATAAGAGGTGGGAAAAGGAAAGATAAGGGGTGGGAAAGAGAAAGATAAGGGATGGAAAAGGGAAAGATAAGGGGTGTGAAAGGGAAAGATAAGGGGTGGGAAAGGGAAATATAAGGGGTGGGAAAGGGAAAGATAAGGGATGGGAAAGGTAAAGATAAGGGGTGGGAAAGAGAAAGATAAGGGATGGGAAAGGGAAAGATAAGGGGTGAGAAAGGGAAAGATAAGGGGTGGGAAAGGGACGATAAGGGGTGGGAAAGGGAAAGATAAAGGGTGGGAAAGGGAAAGATAAGAGGTGGGAAAGGGAAAGATAAGGGGTGGGAAAGGGAAAGATAAGGGGTGGGAAAAGGAAAGATAAGGGGTGGGAAAGAGAAAGATAAGGGGTGGGAAAGGGAAAGATAAGGGGTGGGAAAGGGAAAGATAAGGGGTGGGAAAAGGAGAGATAAGAGGTTCGAAAGGGAAAGATAAGGGGTGGGAAAGGGAAAGATAAGAGGTGGGACAGGGAAAGATAAGGGGTAGGAAAGGGAAAGATAAGAGGTGGGAAAAGGAAAGATAAGGGGTGGGAAAGAGAAAGATAAGGGATGGAAAAGGGAAAGATAAGGGGTGTGAAAGGGAAAGATAAGGGGTGGGAAAGGGAAATATAAGGGGTGGGAAAGGGAAAGATAAGGGATGGGAAAGGTAAAGATAAGGGGTGGGAAAGAGAAAGATAAGGGATGGGAAAGGGAAAGATAAGGGGTGAGAAAGGGAAAGATAAGGGGTGGGAAAGGGACGATAAGGGGTGGGAAAGGGAAAGATAAAGGGTGGGAAAGGGAAAGATAAGAGGTGGGAAAGGGAAAGATAAAGGGTGGGAAAGGGAAATATAATGGGTGGGAAAGGGAAAGATAAGGGGTGGGAAAGGGAAAGATAAGGGGTGGGAAAGGGAGAGATAAGGGGTGGGAAAGGGAAAGATAAGGGGTGGGAAAAGGAAAGATAAGGGGTGGGAAAGGGAAAGATAAGGGGTGGGAAAGGGAAAGATAAGGGATGGGAAAGGGAAAGATAAGGGGTGGGAAAGGGAAAGATAAGGGGTGGGAAAGGGAAAGATAAGGGGTGGGAAAGGGAAAGATAAGGGGTGGGAAAAGGAAAGATAAGGGGTGGGAATGGGAAAGATAAGGAGTGGGAAAGGGAAAGATAAGGGGTGGGAAAAGGAAAGATAAGGGGTGGGAAAGGGAAAGATAAGGGATGGGAAAGGGAAAGATAAGGGGTAGGAAAGGGAGGGGAAAAGCAGTCCGTAGCTAATTCAGATTCATGCATGATAAGAATTTTTGATAAAGCTAAAATCGTTTCTTTTATCTGGTCCTGTTCAATACCTGATTCTTTCTCGCAAATCCATCCTCTTTGTACGGTTCCTCTAAGAGTGCTAAAAGATCCTTTAATTCCAGTTGGAAATTCCTTGTGAATCATCCCGTAAAAGTCATTTGGGTCAGGATTTGACTTCGCCCATTTGTCAATAGTCAGAGATTTGCCATTGACCCAAGTCCAATTTCTTGTTGTTATATTCATCTCCAAACCAATAAACCATTCACCATATATATTACCTTCTCGGTTTTGAATCACATTTTTGATAAATTCCCATTCCTGCTCTGTTTCCATCACCACAAGGTGTTTTTTGTGGTTTATACAGTTAGCATTTGCTTGTGGCCACGCATAACCACTTGACTTGTTATTAAAGTTATAACACGAACACAGCCTCTCTCCATCTACATAGAAACAAAAACAAAACAAATTGCAGATATGTTGTTTTAAGCTCTTTCAATAATCAACAACAGGAGGGGGAGGGAGGGGAGTGTGTGAGAATGGATTACAGATTGAACTTTCTGAAGCCAAGCATTATAACCGAACACGTGACTTGTTAGAGGGTGATCACCATTATTATTCACGCATTGATCAATAAGGTAATTACGTAGTCATTTATCCATGTTTTTATTTATTTTTCGTTCGTTAATTATTTGTAGTCTTAAGCAAGACTAAGTAAGTAAGATCATCAGTCTGAATAAGACCTCGGTTATTTAGATTTAGAGGGAATAGCAGAAGAATCGCGGCGATAGCACAACCTTACGCCATAGACACGCCAGTAATCTTATACCCAGACCCTACCGTGTAACTGATAGTTGGGTTTTACAACTTTGGAAAGCCTAGGTACGAGACAACCACATCAGATAAACGTCCGCTAACAAAGTAGGCGATCACAATTAAATGTACAGTACAATTCAATACTTCCTCAAACCTTTCTAATTTACATACTTTTCGTCAAAAAAGGTAAGCTTTGCAAAGATGATTATGATAAAAATCAAAACTGCGAATTTATCCATTAAACCTTCCTTCTTAACCCATGTTAACCAAGCTGTCGTGATGTCGCGAGGAGCATGAGACATTTAGCTTCAAAGCGGCTTCGACAAAATCTGGATTGGACCGGATCGGATCACGGGCCTGATCATGGATCGGATCGGATCACGGAACGGATCACGGACCGGATCACGGATCAGGTAATGTTAATTGAAATTATAAATTTTGCACGACAAGCCAAAAGAAAAACAAAGTCTGCGTGACATAATGAAGCGCAGGAATCACTGGGAGATTTTCCATTTTGTTTTTGTTTTTGTTTTTTTGTTTCTGTTTTTCTGTAGCCACTTTCACGGCTGTGAAAGGTAAGTTGTGGTAAGGTAACTTTATTTATACACTGTATTTCCTTCAGGTACATTTACATTCAAATAGAAAAAAATTACTGCCTAACTAAACTAGAATCTGAGATAAAAACTAAAATAATTAAGATGAAAAGAAAACACCTGCTTTTCAAGGAGGCCGTGTGTAAATATAACATATCGCTAATTAAATTATTTCACTGAATCGAAATTCAGGTCCCTTAATTTTCCCTTGAATATAGTAGGGGATGTCAATTACCGCACCTCCAGAGGAACGCTGTTCCATAACACATATCCGCTATAGGAAAGATTTCTTTTATAAAATTCAGCGCGGGGTTGTGGAACAGCGAGCTTGTATTCATTCTCTCTAAGGTTGTAACTAGTTAAATTGAAGCGACGAAAAAAACGCGAAATCTGATATTCTGGAGCTGTGTCATTTATAATGCTTTGCACCATTATTGCTTTACTAACTACGCGCTGATGGACAAGACTACGTGGAGTGTTGTGTAGTGCCACCGTGAACCAAGGTAAGCGAGAGATTTGTATCATTTCACCAGTCAGTTAAGAAAAACGCGACACAATCCACAGTTGCTTCTTAAAGTCCTTGAGCTTCTTCCGTTTCCGGTTCGTGAGGCTCGTTGTAAGCCATAGTTCGCAAACTGATCGACCAGAGTGCTAAGACGCGTGACCTCCCAAAGAACGCTACGAAATTTCACCAACGAGAAGCTATTTCAGTGACAATTGGTTTGTTTTGCATTCCTCTCAATAACATTTGCGTTTCGCAGCTGTTAGAGATCAGTGGAGGAGCTTAATTGCCGCTCAGATCGAGACAAATCGCAAAAAATCCCGGAAACCTGTTTGTATTTTTGACGAAAACCGAAAAAACAAATGCTAAACCGCGTAAAATCCGCAAACCGAAATGAACAGCAAAACCGAAAAACTAAAGTTTTTTTGGCACAAAAACCGAAAATCAATCTAAAAATAGCCTAAACCGCAAAACCGAAAATCTCAATACTCGCATCCTGATTGAAGAATGATATGTACCTTGATCTCTCTTGCCTTTGTCCATGGCGGCACTTCACAACACTTCTCAACACAGCGGTGAAAATGACTACATGGAATTTTGGGGCAAAAAAAAAAAAATAATAATAAAAGCAAAACATTCAAATGGGTGTGCGCTCCATTACGTCACACAAACTCTATTTTGGCTTATTAAGTAGCATCTTTAATTTTCATTGAAATCATTTTAACTTTTTCACACCCCTTTTTTTAAACTCTTTATTATTTTGTACATGATTTGATTGTTTCAATTTTAGAAGCTCTCCTTTTTTGACCGTGATCCGATCCGCGAGGTTTTTAATTCCAGTGGGGCCTGCGCTCGATTATGTCACGCAGACTATATTTTGGCTTGTCACGCACAATTTCTAATTTTATTTAACATGATCCGATCCATGATCTGTGATCGGATCTTGATCCGATCTGTGAGTCGATCCGCTCCGATCCAGATTTTCTTGGCGCCCGCCTCATAGGGACAACTAAATGAAAGCTGGTCGAGTTTGCTGGATGACACGTTAGATTTGATCACAAAATGCATGTGTTTCCTTTTCATTTCAATCGTTGTACAGCTTGCACTGTGTTAAGGCAAACTGCGTGAAAAGTCTTCTTTCCTAACAGTCAAAATGCAGTATATCAATAATATCTGCGTATGTGAGTCATTTTCATTGTAAAAATTCGCCATTGAAATAGATTAAATTTTTATGTCACATTTGATCGATGGCAAATAAGTCACGCCATCTTTGACAAGGATCGTTGCACGACATCTTTTAAAACAATAAAGCAAGCTGTTGCGATGTACTTGAGACGTACTGCTTCATAGTGACAACTAAATGAAAGCTGTTCACAGTTCCAAATTTGAGAAAGTCGTACTTATAGCAAACACGGTACAACGGATCAAAATATATGGATCTATTGCCCTAATGGAGGCCGCTACTTCCTTTTCAATCCAAACGATCATTGTTGTGTTACGTGAAGCGTGTTTAGGTAAACTGCGAGATAATTCTTCTTTAAAAACAATCAAAACATAAGTCACCAATCATTTTTTTATGCGAGCAAGTCATTTGGTGGTGAGTTTCGCAATTTAAAGCATTGGATGCGTAAGATATTAGATTTGATCTTAAGTATCAATCACGTACGTGCATCAACAAAACTCGTGAAGTCAAGGATTATTTCCAATTCTATTTCACTTACCAGTTCTCGGCGGCAACAAACCAATTGCAAGCACGAACCATACATGTATCCTCGCGAAAGTCATCGTTCTAGGCTTACGTTTTGGATGAGAAAGTTTGAAACGCCACGAAAGTGAAAGTTAAACTCGGCCGACCAATTAAGATATTTATGGTCACTCAACGTGTGACGTGGGAGGAATCAACGGAAGTTTGACAGGAGATCCCGCCTCAGAGAAGCTTTAAAGTAAATTAAAAGGAAGTTGAATTTACCAGAAAATGACAATATGAAAAAGAGAAATTTTGAATGATAAAACAACGCAAACTCCTCCTGTCAGCTTCTCTTTTAGCTTTAGACGAGAGGCAAAGTGTTCCGGTTTCTTTCGAATAAGCAGGGTGTAATGCGTTGGATATTTTTGGAATGTTCTCGAAAAGCTTTGTCGACGGATTGAGGTCGTCAGGGTCAGGCACTGTCTAGAAAACCGAACGCCACAATTAAGGAAAAAAATTCAACGCAAGATTCTTTTGTCTCTCTATTATTTATGTATGAACTTATGTGCATATTGCTTGTGGTCTTCCAGATAGCTCGATGGATATTAACAGAGGTTAGTTTCGCATTCATTTTGAAGCGATCTGCTAATGGCCCTGCCAACACAGTTTGATCATTCAAATTTATATACTTGTATTTTGATTTATTGTTTGAAAGTATTAACTCAGTCACTTTAACAAAAATCATATCGATGGAATGTAAACACGAGGCCCGGAACCCATCAAGGGAATCTTTCTGTACGGATGAGTAATTACCACGATTCGCATGTAAATTTGATAAACAAAGTTCCAAACACTTACGTTATTTCAGTCATCTATTTATTTAAATTTTTTTACACAGACTAAATCGTCCTCTAAGTATGGATCCTGTAAGGACGCACCATACGGGAACGTACTAACGTCCTGTAAGGGAATTTGCCTAAATGTTATACAACACGACAACACTAACCCTAAGCAAAACAAAATGCTAATTCATTCATCTTTGTTATGGCGTTTTCCAAGACAGAGCGAAAAAAACCTCGAAGCAAAGTCCTATCGAATAATTACCACTAACTACGTAATACAGAATAAGTAAAATAACAATCGACTCAAAGCCTTCTCTTTTTTTAATCCGGAAAAAAAAGCCTCGTAGTCGCACGAGGAGGCGAGCTCCTTCACCCATCACGCAACATATGCGCGTATGCAGATACAGTTGCCTCGCTTGCTGTAATTTTTTTCTCCACCAGTGATTATAGTGTTACGAAGAAGCTGATGTTTTTTTTTTTTTATTTTTAATTTCTTTTATTACTTCGGGCAAAGCATTCACTGTACTATGGAACTTAACTGGTATGTAATGTTTTTTTACGCTCGCAACATTTCATTTTGAAAATATACTTAATGATAATAAATTACAAATTTTTATAGCTATATTACCATTAAAGAAATGCCTTGGTTTGCTTTCTCCTTTATTTTCATGCTTTTATCATTACTGTTATTGCTATTTTTATTACTGTTTCTATTATTATTATTGTTATTATTGTTATCAGTGTTATTTTTTTTAATTTTAAAATTTTGTTTTTGATGGCGAATCTGCTACAAGTTCCAAGCAGTAATAACAGCGAGTTCCACATCATCAGGCGCAGCATGCGTGAACAAAGAAGATTGTTTAGACGACAAATTGGCATAATTTAGAGTCCATTTACTGTGGGTTTCTCAAACCACGATTAAATTAACCCAACGGAAATTCGTGTTTTTCTTTTGTCGTCTTGCTGGGACAAGTACTATCATTACGTCGTTTACTTCAGCTTTATAATCCTAAATTAGTGCCAGCCGTCTCGCGAACACCTCACTCAAGCATTAACATACTCAGGAGTAGGTATCTGGTTCACATATTCAGGATTAGGTATTTGATTCACATATTCAACGTCGCCGTCCTCCACTGTGGATGTGTAAGTTCGAGAACCCTCACCTTCTGGAGCCTGCAAATATCCAGTTTTATTTGTGAGAAAACTGATGGTTTTATCTACTTTACAGACAAGGTTTATCGACTCCAACTGTGCTCTCAATTCCTTTGAAAATTGCTGTTTGCTTGACTAAACTCTCCATTGTCAAGAAACAAAATTGAACGACACCATAAACGCAACCCAGCGATAATAAGATCATGTCAAGAGTAAATATCATTTTCTCCTGATCGTGTAAAACATGTATGTAGTTAATTGAAATTTCTATTCAGGTCTTTGTGACATATTGTGCTTACCATCGAGCAATTAATTTACTACATCTTCTGATGATATAAACTCCGATCTTTGACATAGATACGGCAAAAAGTTTAGACAAGTGGTTCTGAAACGTAATGCCTATTTCCAAATGAAATCCTTCTAACTGGCAATAATGTGATTTTTCACATGAGAAATTGCGATGTTTAAATAGATATATAGAGGAATAGATAGATAGACAGATAGATAGATAGATAGATAGATAGATAGATGGATAGATAGATAGATAGATAGATATAGCTGAGTAGTTTGAAAACACTTAGACGTATCGCAATTTTTTCATTCCATTTTTTTGTAATCTTATATTGAAAAATCTTTTGGGGATCATATTAAGTAATTTAAATTCATTACCATCATTGGCTCTGGACACAGTGCTGTATATGCACCCTCCCGTTGGACAAACGGTTTGCGGAGCCTAAATAAATAAATAAAAAAACAAACAAAAGAAAAGAGGTTAGCTGTTTATTAATTTAAGAAATTATTTCATCGGGAATTTCAACTGTACGTAGATTGTTTAACAGGGAGGAAAAACTGTAGACTCGATTGCCACCTATGAAATGAACTCCTCCCAAAATCTAAGTGCTCTGAACACTTGGTTTACTTCAGCTTTCTAATCCTGGGTTAACGCTAAATTTCTAACAAACAATCCACCATAGCTTTTGACATGTTTTTTTTCTGATGGTGAAGTATTAACATACCCATGAGCTGGTATTAAATTCTCAAATTCAATGTCTTTGGCTTCTCTTGTAGATTCATCAAGCGACGCGTACGTTCGTGAACCATCCTCTTTAGGCGTCTGCGAAACACAGTTTTACTGATTAGGAAATTTTAATTCAATTTTTTGTTTTTCAAAAATCGCATTTGGATCACATTGGATAATTTCGTTCCATTTTATGTATAATTACCATCATTGACTGAGGACATAGTGCGGTATATACACCCTCTTGCTGGACAGACGGTTTACTTTGGAGCCTGTCATTCTTGGTTTCATTTCCCGCGGAAAAACTAGGCTGGGCACAATTATTCACAGTAATCAAGGGCAAACCGTCTTGAAAGTGGCGTTGATTTCTGTGGAGAGAGAGGTTACATATAAACATACAAAAAGAAAACAGGAAACAAAAGTAGGCTAGCTATAAATGGCATTTGGCAATGGAAATACACTACTAACAGTAAGACAACCAAAAAAAAGTTCGAAAAAACAAAGCAGCGAACAGCTCGCCACATTCATCAGGCAATTAGGAAGATATCAAGTAGACTTGATGGTAAATGTAAGAGCAGCGTTTAACAATCTCTTGCTGTGGCCTTTATTACCAGTTTATGCGAACAGAAAGTTTAGAATCGATGTAAAAGACAGAATACAGATGCGGAAAGGGAATTAAAAGCACGTACAGACTGATTGTGCGAATGGAAAGTTAAAGGTCGTTGAAGAACGCTAAAGATTTGTAAAGAGAATTAACGGCACGTAAAGATTGGTTATGCGTAAAGAATGTTTAAGAATGTTAAAAGTTGGTAAAGAACAGTGAGTAAAGATGCGCAAAGAATTTTAAAGATGCGTAAAGTTTTATAAGCGAAATTGGTCAGAATACCACAGTAATTCTACGGAAGATGGATGAGCTATAATTATTTCATTTCTTTGAGTATTTCTCCAAATAGAAAGTGGTTAATATATCCATCTTGATCCTTATCCTTTACGAACATTCAATATCCTTTACCCATATCAAACTTTGTGTTTAATTTTTGGTAGACAATGGTACTGGATTACCTTCCTTTCAGAGGCATTTTAATTGTTTGCAGCTTAGAGGCTCTATTGTTTCTGGAACAAGGGTTTGAAAGAACCGACGCTAAGCTAATTTCCGAGCGCGAGATTCAAAATATTCGTTGACTACCAGATGTTGATAATATCACAACTCTCGGGGTAGGGTAAGGGAAATGTCCCTTAGAACAAAGACAATTTTACCAGGGGTGCGGAAGGGAAACTTTGTAACATGAAGCGCGGGCTGTAGAAGTTATTTCTTTTCTTCACGCAAACCGGCGAATGTCAACGTTCAGAAGCACGCTAAAAGGGCTAGGGTTTGTTCTTTTAAATAGAAATGGAAAGGCGCAAAATAACTACAAGCAAAACCCAGTCATCGGAAAAGAAACTCAAAAGTGAAGCGAAGTAATAAGCCTATTTTCTAGTCCGTTAATGCTTTGCAATAAGCCAGCTGATAAGCCGAATCCGCTGCGGGGAAAGTAGCTTACCTACAGCGAAGAACTGCCGCTGCTATCAATTATGTTCGAAATATTATTAAACTGTTGGGAGGGTTAAATTGTCATGATAAAATTATTGAATGTCTTAAAAGCATAACAAAACAAAAGCGTCTTTGGTGTTATTTGAA
Organism: Pocillopora verrucosa; assembly: GCF_036669915.1. NCBI lineage: Eukaryota > Metazoa > Cnidaria > Anthozoa > Scleractinia > Pocilloporidae > Pocillopora > Pocillopora verrucosa. Next base: position 13,625,535 of record NC_089325.1, read on the forward strand.
AACACAATTGTTGCGCTATTACTACTGTTACTCCCCCAATTCAAACTAATCGATTTTAACTCTTCGCAAACATATTGCAGATTATAAGTAGTCAATCTAAGAAATTGTAACAGGGTTCTTGGGGAATTTAGTTACGAAACACTTTCAGTGCATTAGTTCCATTAGAGTATTCATAACTTGCAACGCTTTCGTGATCAGTTGTGTATTGTTTTCTCGTCTTTGTTTCTTAATCGTCAAAAGTTAAGTTACCGGCCCATAACATGTTTTGAGCGCAGCTGAGCGTCTTTGAAATTCGCGCTCAGTTGTCATGCTAATGGAGTAAATGGCTATAGAGACGCGTGCACTCGACAACGATCATTTCGCTATTGTCACTTAACAACAATCAAACAACAATCATTTCGCTCGTGTCATCAGAAGAGATCGTTGAAAGTGTTTTCCATGTTTAAGATAGAGAAGGCGCCAAATGCCCTCTAAAGACGCGGACCGAGGCATTTTGAGGTAGAGCAGTCTATTATCTCTTTGCCACTCCTTGAGGCGTACGACCAGCGTATTCGCCATCTACGCGCTCAGAATGAGCAGTTACGAGCTGAAAAAAATGGAAGATGTTTAGATCAATAATGACCAGGCGGCGGAATTGGCAGAGAGAACAGCTGAAGTTTTCCAGCTTCGCCAGGAACTTCAGCTTCTAAGACGCGAAGTTGCCCAAAGTCGCCTTGCAGTTAACCCTGCAACGAACACCGTGAAATTTAACATCAGCCGCAAAAGCTATTGGGCGTGGACAGGGCTGCGCGGTCTTTGAAGAGAAAAACAATCGGAGACTACCTCCGAAATGCTGCAGACATTTTACCAGCAGAATTTAAACCAATCGAGGTACGTATCATTGCGAAATTTCCTTGGTAATTGCTCAGTAATATATTCACCTGTCGCTGCTTATTCCTTTTACGCTATCAGCAAAGAATCTTTGTGAGAGCGTCTGAAATAAAAATAATGATGCTTAATTGTTATCTGCATTTGCTTCTTGCTGTAGGGTTTTCAGACTTTGATGCGGGCGTTACAGGTTCAAGATAATGATCCAGATTACCTTGAGCCTCGGCGCTTTAAAACATATGTGCAGGAGTGGGGAAAGCTATTTCTTGAAATGTTCTATGATGACGAAATCACCCTCTACATTCACAGTACGTCAACAAAAATTTAACTCTTAACAAATGTCTTCCTGGATGAAAGTAATGATGATGATATCAAATAATAATTTCACAATGCATCTACTATTTATTATTAGCAGATAAATTAATAGGCCTGAAAGTTAATGTAATTATATAAGCAGGAAGCTTTTAAGTGAAACTTTGTGGTATAAAAATAGATAAATTTAATATTACTCTCCTTTTTCAGCATTGGTATATCATGTACCACAAAAGAACTACTGGCAAGCCCAGGCATTCCATCGTGGATCACAGAAAGGAGGAAAAAATTCAAAATATACTGCTCAGGTAGGCACCATTAAAAACATAAAATCATTTATATACATACACAATTACAATTAATTGAAGCAGTATGTGTGTAACAGAAAAATTTAGGTGATAACCCGACATTGTGTATGAAGCTTAATTGAAAATTCATGGGGGGGGGTTGGATATTCTTTAGAACGACGACACATAATATCGGACTGATCAATAATTCCACAATATTTACTGTGCCAGACGAGAATAATAATATTTTTTAAGTATACTTGCTCGGGGATTATCAGAGCAACTGTATTTTCTTTCTTTTTATTTTTTACTTCTACTTTACTTCCTTTTTACTTCTGTACATTTTCATAATCATCTGAGTAATTATATTAATTACATATATTAATTACCTTACAATTAACTGTCACTAAAAAAAAAAAAAAAATTAATGACAAGTTGGATTTTTTTCCGGCACACAGGACATCTCTCTTTTTCAAATTTCAACCTTGAAGCGCACTCAAAACAACAAACTTGGTATCCTGTGTCGCCATGAATGAAGCTGGCATTGCGTGGTCTGGTAACACAGACCACGCTCGGGTCAATGGGAACACTGGCACCTTCTCCTCTCCCTTCTCCTCCTCCTTGCCTTCTTCTTCCTCCCTCTCCTCCTCATTATCATTCTCTTCGTCTTCCTCCTCCTCTTCATCTTCCTCGTACTCTTGGTCCTCCTCCACATCATCTTCCTCTACAAATTCCCACTGCTCCCATTCTTCTCCCAACTCCTCTTCGCTCCAGTATTCAATCTCTCCCACTTCCTCCTCATCCACTTCCTCTCCTCTCTCTTCATTATCCCGGCCACTGGGTAACACTTCTGTAAATGTAATTGCCTTGATCCTGAACTTTATAATTTATTTACAATGATAAGTGGTTGCTAACTCACCATCTAAAAAGAATAGATCATCTTCTGAATCTGAAATGATCTCAGTTTCAGCGGAATGATAACCACTATCAAAATCGCTCTGACCCTCAGGGTCTTCTTCTGTGGTGATGGAGCCACCAACGAATCCCCATCCCCATGTTAATTGTCTTTCTTCTTCTAATTGAAATAATTGAAAAAAAGTAGTATGTTAAATTGAATACTCAAATTTCTTCTATTTTTTAAAATGTTCAAACTCCACTTTGCAAAGTATTTTTTTTAGTTACCTGTTGAATCCCTTTCTCTCTTAACTCCTGTGAATTCAGAAATAATTTGATAAATTAATAAATCTTATCAATTACCTTGTCTAATTTTCAACATTTTTATCAAATTATGCCATTTACTTCAGGGTTTAGAGTAGTATTTTACTTTGATTCAGCTCACTTAGTCCAAAACTTCCTGGAACAGGAAATATCTCACTAATAAAGTAAGATAAAATTCAGTGATGAGTTTGGTTTACAGACTCGATTTATCCTTTCAAACTCCTTGCTTTTCTGCTACTTTTCTCCACAACCGAATACTACTTATCACCATTCAAGAATATGAGATACTTTGATAAAAAACAGTCAAACGAGGACATCAAAATCTAGACTAAATACTTTTTGTTATTGTGTGTAATCCGTCAAGTTGAAATTGTCAGCTATTTTGGCGAGAATAAATGTGGCTCATTTCAATGAACCACCGGCGGATTTACTAGCTTTTACTGTGAGCTACGGTGTGCTGTTTGACTAAGAAATACTTCCGTGTTTACAAACGCGAATAGGTCGCTGGCAGAAGTACTTAATACGTGTGCATTTAATTCTCACTTACCAAGCCTCGTGCCCTGCTTCCTCCATGATTGATAAACTGGTACTGGTATCGGTGTCAAATTACCAGGTTCCGGTGTTGCATAATTTTGAGGCAAAAATGAAAAGAACGTTGTCCAGAACACGCTATCAGGTTCAAGGCCTATTAGCGATCTTGGCAAGACGAGAGGCTAGTTCAAAAGGGCGACTGAGTGAAAGATAATTGAATAAAGCCCTTTTAAGCATAATTATTTGAGTGATACCAACCCCAGGGATGCACACAATCAGCGCGATCTAAAAGTGAGGCGTATGGAACTTTCGGTTCGAATCGAAGTGGCTTGAATGCTGATCTTTTTTTGAGGAAAATAATGAAAAAAAAAAAAGGGCCAGAAAAGAGAAAAAAAAAGAGTATCATACATTCGAGTTGGTCATTACTTTCTTATATCTGGTGGCTCCTTAAAAGGAGCCGTTTGTTGAAGTGATTACTCAGCGGTAGGTCACTGTTCGCAACCTCGCCGCTGATCTTGGTTTCGCCCAGGTTAGTCTCGTGCGCTCCTTGGGCTTTCGCTCGGCTTGCTTGTTCCGCTCACGGTAGAATGAGACCTTTAAAAGAGTTGAGCCAAACACTACTTTCCGCACCATGTCTTTTCAAGCGATGGGGGCTCCATTCCCACCTTGACAGCGCAAACAGCCCGAATGAGCAAAAAACACTTTTTTGCGCTCTAAAAGAGCAATCTCGACAGGCTTGCCGGGCTGCAACCGACAAGTCGTGGAGGTTTTGAAAGTGTTTAACGACCATCCGGCAGGCATTATGGCTTCAAGCTCGTGAATGGGCACAGAAAACTTCGTCGCTCGCAAGAGATTTGGCGCGGAAAGAAGTTATCGGTATCCATCGGCATGGTAACGGACGCACGTCTCACGATGCTGGTTGTTAGCGGTTTTTTTCATGTTCAGCTTCTCTGCAACTAACACAACCAAGGTCTGCAGCAAGCCTGGAGTTCCTTGGTGGTGTGTCCTAAACACTTGTTTTAGGCGCTGGATTTTATCCGTTTCATCCACCCAGCTATCGTACTTCTTTCCATAGCCACACCAGCGGACGAGGTACTGAACGTGACCGTGAGCGTCTGTACGCTTATCGAGCACTTTCGATACTTCATAAAACTTTTTCATGTTTCTTAGCTCTTCTCTCAATCAGGGATTGTCTAAAGTGATTATGACTTGTGTTTATGAGGCTTTTATATGCAAGTATCATTAATAAAATTTATGAGCTTTTCAACTAGAAAGCAATACCCCAAATTAGTGAATGGCCCGCCCCCTGAGCGGCGTCGCGTGGACAAGGATAAAAACAAATCTGCGACAAACGTGAGCGCACGCGAGGTAGGGAGTTGTCACGAAAAAAAGGAATACCAAGGAAAGGTTTGCGCAAGCAATTTCAAACCAGTCACACTATTTTTTTTCCCTCACCTAATGCGACGATAAAGATTTTTGTTTGAGAAGTTTTGGCTAACCGGAGAATAAAATCACTGAAACGGAAAAAGGTGCGAAAATCGCACCTTTTGTTTTGCCTTCAATAGCGATGTTTACTTGCTTCAATAGACCAAAAAACAAAACTTCGAGGCCTGACAATAGTCTAAGTAAACCCGCCTTTTCACGCACTCTCGACATCGAGCAGTGTGTCTTCATTCTATTTTTTTTCTTTTCTTTTTTTTTCTTTTCTTCTGTTAGCAGTGGAACAAAAGACAAAATAGTCTTCTTGCCGATCGACGTAGGTCCAGGCGCAATTGGTTAAATAATTATTAGGCCATGTACGAAGTAAATTTAAACAGAAGTCATTTTCAAAGAACCATAGCACATAAGGCATATTAAACTGAGATAATGCATAGCAGCCGCCCGTTCTCATCGTTTCAAGCTACTCACCGCCGCTTGCTTCCTAAAACATGAGCTAAAACATAAACTTACACGGATATAATACAACAAGCTGTATTCTAAGTATTGATTTTACTTGACGACTAAAATAAAAGTAAAGACAGTTAGGCTGAGTAAGGCCGAAACATGCGCGCGCGGTATAACAAAAGTTTAGTCAAAGCAGTTGGCGTACTCTTGAAATTTACTGACCCACCCCCTTTTGGTTTGTCTTTGATTTCCAAAGTAGGCTACCGTTGGGAAAAAAATGTCATCACTGATAATTTGCCGACTGAATCCGATTTGATTCGAGTATAATTTCGCGAAACCGGACGGAAAAATCCCTAAGGCCGGACAACAAAAGGCTCATTGTCTTAAAAAATTTAAACCATAACAATAGGCAAAGTTCCTTGCAGTGTCCCTCTCCACCCAGGAGTATTGATTTGTACACAGACACTATGTTTAACAGGGACACAAAGTTACATGACGAAATATAACGATTGGGGGAGGGGGAGGGGGAGGGGGTAATCCTGCTATGGACTGGATTCTCTCTAAGGAAGGGAGAAGTATCAATAATTGTAATTGCTCCATGCTATGTTAAGAGGGTAGGATTTCCAGCAATAGTATGCTGACTTACCTTACCCTATACAAATTCAATGAGTGCTGGTTGGTTTTATCATTTGGTTATGATCTGTTGTAAGAAACTCAAAAAGTACCCCCAAAAGCATAAACAAACATACAAATAAATAAACAAATAAACATAAAAACGAAGCAAAGATAAATACTAACTTTTTCGGCGCCGACATCTTCGGTAAAGACTCTTTGGGCAGTGCTCTCTCTGTATCTTTAAATCAAACAAACAAACTATTTATCAAACTAAACATCGCCATGGTTAACAGTGCACTAAAAATAATAATAATAATAATAATAATAATAATAAATAAAAATAAAAGATAAACGTTTTTTTTTTCTCAGCAGACAACAACAGTGGCTACAACAACAACAACAACAACAAAGATGTTTCTGAAATTATGGACAAGCAAGTGCAGCCTAGTTTTTTTTCCTTTTTACTTGTGATTATTGGGAAACGTCTTTTTAAACATTTCCCAAACTAGTTATTAGGTATTAAAAGCTGGTTCTCAATTCAACATTGCTCATAAGCACGACGTCGAAAGAGGAAAGAACGGCTGGGAAGTTAAAGGCAATTAATGAGACTAGTTTTGCAACTTTTATGATGAAACCATTCCAGAGATACATGTACGTCATAGAGGAACTGCAATGATATTTAACCTGTTATGGGAACAAGCTTATTTAGCATGTGTTAGCCAAGGATTCAATAAAAAAAAAATATAATAAATATTATCTGGAAACCAAGGAACAATAACATTTTCCTGAGAAAAGAAAAGAACAACAACAACAACAACAAACATAAAACAAACAAAAAAAAAAGGCTTGTTTAATCTTTAGATATACAGCGTGGTTAGTCTCCAGTTCTATTTTCGCAGGCAAAATGATAGTCTCTGAGAGACAGAAGGTTAGTTCAAGGCTTCGCCCCATGAATGATATCTGAACCATTATATCTTTAGAAACTATTTTCATATGGGAAATAATAATAGTTTCATCTTTACAACTTCTAGAGACTCTTTACCTTTTCCCTGACGTTTCTTTCGTCTTAATGACATGACTATGATGAAAATGATCAACGCTACGAAGAGCACTGCTGCTAAAGATGCGCCTACTATCATTACTGTGGGGGAAGAACTGCTCTTGTCATCCGCTGTGGTAGGAGTGTCTGTTGATTTCGCTCTGTCTGTTGATTTCGCCGTGGTAAGGATGGAGACAATTGTTAAAGACCCTAAATTTTAAATCAATGTATTAAAAGTTTTGTTCACATGCACATAAATCATGATATAGTTAAACCTAGGTAGTGATCCTGGCTTTTAATATTGATTTTAGCCTAAGACACAAAGATAAAACATACAAAAAAAAAAACCACTGGGGGGTCAAATCTTTTTTCCTCAGATAAATAAAAAATCAGACAAAAAGACGAGCAAAACAATGAAAAAAGAGAGACAAATAGAGACCGTTTCGGTTTGTTTTCCAAATTTCAAAACGAAACATACAAACTTCGATTACTTAATGAAAGTTGCCCTTTTACATATCCTTAAATTAACCTGATACATCAGTGATATCCTGTTCTGTTGACTTCCTGACTTTTGTCGTAAAAGCTTCTGTTCCAGGAGGACTAGTGCTTTGCGGAACAGGATGTACGAAACAGTCTCCTTGACAATTGTCTGTTAAAGGAACATGACAATTGACACTGTCACTAACTAGACATTTGTGGGGTGGCATTGCCATTAAGTGAGAATATGTTGTTTTTAGGCTTGCCCATAGCCGCGAATCGGCACATTTCTAAGGGGGTTCTCTTATAATTTATCTATAAAACTTTTTTAAAGGGGCTGGTATTACTGGAACTGTTCCCCTGAAGATGATAAGCCTTCAGTATGAGGTGGTCGCAGTGGGCGGGTTCCGGAAAAGGTAAGGCGGGAAAAGGAAAGATAAGGGGTGGGAAAGGGAAAGATAAGGGGTGGGAAAGGGAAAAATAAGGGGTGGGAAAGGGAAAAATAAGGGGTGGGAAAAGGAAAGATAAGGGGTGGGAAAGGGAAAGATAAGGGGTGGGAAAGGGAAGATAAGGGGTGGGAAAGGGAAAGATAAGGGGTGGGAATGGGAAAGATAAGGGGTGGGAAAGGGAAAGATAAGGGGTGGGAATGGGAGGGGAAAAGCAGCCTGTAGCTAACTTAGATTCATGCATGATAATAATTTTCGTTACGGCTAAAACCGTTTCTTTTATCGGGTCCTGATCAATACCTGACTCTTTCTCGCAAATCCACCCTCTTTGTACGTTTTCATTAACAGTGCTAAAAGATCCTTTAATTCCAGATGGATATTCCTCGTGAATCAGCCCGTAAAAGTCATTTGGGTCAGGATTTGACTTCTGCCATTTGTCAATAGTCAGAGGGTTTGCCATTGACCCAAGTCCAATTTCTTGTTGTTATATTTATCTCCAAACCAATAAACCATTCTCCATTTTTACCGCCTTCTCGGTTTTGAATCGCGTTTTTGATAAATTCCCATTCCTGCTCTGTTTCCATCTCTACAAGGTGTTTTTTGTGGTATTTACAGTTAGCATTTGCTTGTGGCCACGCGTAACCAATTGACTTGTTATTAAAGCTATAACACGAACAGAGCCTCTCTCCATCTACAAAGAAACAAAGAAACAAAACAAAACAAAAAAACAAAAACAAAGCAAATCGCAAAGATGTTGATCTAAGCTTTATCAATAATCAACAACAGGAGGGGGCGAGGGGAGTCTGTGAGAATGGATTACAGATTGAACTTTTTGAAGCCAAGGAATATAACAGAATACGTGACTTGATAGGGGGTGATCACCATCATCATTCACCCTTTAATCAATAGGGTAATTACCCATTTATTTATCCACGTTTTTTTAGTTATTTTTTTATCTCGTTAATCATTTGTGTTCTTGAGGAAAACTTCCTGATTCGAAAAAGACCGTGTTTATTTAGATTTAGAAGGAATAGAAGAAAAATCGCGGCGATAGTACAACTTCACTCCATACCCACGCCAGAAATCTCAAACCAGAACCCCACCGTGTAACTGACGTTACGTTATTTTGTCACGCCAGAAATATGACCAATCATTACTCAATTTGCTTGACACATATTAACCAAGCTGTTGTGAGAAGCGTAAGACATACAACTTCATAACGACCACTAAATGAAAGCTGGTCGAGTTTACTGGATGACACGTTGCATTTGAACAATTTTACATGTGTTTCCTCTTCATTCCAATCGGCAATCCTTGTACAGCATGCACTGTATTAAGGCAATTTGCGTGAAAAGTCTTTTTTTTTTACGAAAAGTCTCGTAAAAATTCGCAATTAGGATAAATTAAATTTTTATGTCACATTTGATCGATGGCAAATTTGTCATGCCATGTTCGACAACGATCGTTGCACGACATTTTCAATCAATAAAGGAAGATGTCGCGATATACAGAAGACATACAGCTCCATATCGACAACTTAATGAAAGCTGTTCACAGTTCAAAATTCGAGAAAGTCGAACTGAAAGCAAACACGTTGTAACTGATAAATTAAACATGGATTTAATCCCACAGTGGAAGCCTCTACTTCCTTTTCAATCCGAGCGACCATCGTTGTGTTGTGTGAAGTGTATTTAGGTAAACTGCGGAGAATTCTCTTCTACAAACATCAAAATATAATTAACCAATCATTTTTAATTACGACAAGTCATTTTGGTGGTAAATTTTGCAATTTGAGGTGTCGGATGGGTAAGTTATGAGATTCGATCTTTAAGTATCAGTCTCGTACAAACAAAACTCATGAAGTCTTTAAGGATTATCTTCAGTTTCTTTTCACTCACCAGTTCTCGACAGTAACAAACCAATTGCAAACATGATCGATACATGTATCCTCGCTAAATTCATCTTCCTAGGCCTACACGTTTTGGATGAGAAAGTTTGAAACGCCACGAAAGTGAAAGTTGCAATTGGATGACCAGCTAAAAGATATTTCCGTTCACTCGAGGTGTGAAAAGGGAAGAATCAGCGGAAGTTCGGCAGGAGATCAGGCTTCATGGATTGATGAGTAATTACCATGACTCGCATGTGAATTAGATAAACAAGGTCAAAAACATTTATATTATCTGTCATTTATTTATTTATTTATATTTTTGTACACAGACTAAATAGTTCTCTTAATATCGATCCTGTAATAACGTACTATACGGGAACGTACTAACGTACTAAAAGGGAATTGAAGCCGTAGTCTTCTATTACGACACAACATTCAAACAAATCATCAGACTGAGAATTCTGCTGAAACAGAGACTATGAAATGTGTATAATATTAATACAGAGCTGTTTTATTTGATCAAGAATCAAATCAAGAACAAGAGAATGAAATAGAGAAATTTAAGATGAGGAAACACAGTCTCTTGGATTTTGTCCTAACCTTTAAATTATTCAAAGCGAAGGAAAGTGCTCTGGTTTATTTTAGATACAGCAGGGGTGTATTTCGTACAAACTCGTTAGATAATTTTTTTTGGAAATGTCCTTTTCTGGCGGGATTGAGGTCGTCAGGGTCAGGCATTGTCTTGGAAACTTTGCTACACAATTAACAAAAAAGCTTCAACTGAGGATTTTTTTCCCCTTCAACTATCTTCCTGCTTTTTTCTCTCTCTCTCTCTCTCATTCATTTATATGGTTTGTGGCCTTTTGGATAGTTTGACATATTTTAACTGCAGTTAGTTGCGGATGCATTCGGATCCACTCAAACGTCAACATACTCAGGAGTTCAATGTCGCTGTTGGGCGCTAAAGTTGTATCAATTGACTAAAAACTTTTGAATTTTTTTTAATTCACTTAGTTTTCACTTGAACAAGCAAGGAGTGTAATATATTAAAAACACTGAATAAAGCGAGTGTCGGTACATTGTGTAAATTCATCAATTTTCTCATGCAACACACCCATACTGACGCGATATACGCAAAAGAAACAGTCTTAAAGCTACAACTAGATGAACGCTAGAGAAGGACGTGGGGTTCTTTTATATGATTTTTGAACCAACATTATTCAATGCACATAAATTAAATCATCACCATCTACTATTTCCTTCTCCAAAAAAAAAAAAAAAAGAAAAAAAAGGCCACCTTTGTGCGTCGCTCGTGATAAATACTTGTTATAATCGGTCAAAATGTGTTCTACCCCGAGGTCTCGCAATTCTCTTGATTTATCGCGAAAGTGAAACGTTTAATCAGTTTGATGATCAAAATAAATCTAAAATTAATCACCACTATCTAGAAAACAGCTAGAAATGAAACCAGACATTCGATCAAGAGCTCGCCCTTCAAAAACTTTAGAATTCTCAAAGATTCCTTTCATAATTTCTTCCTCTCGACAGATAACATATGCGTTGAAGTAGCACAACCATTGAAAGACAAGATAATAATTTATTCATCTTTATTTAAACCCTTGCAAGATTGCAAGATAGATGGGGGGGGGGGGGGAGGAAGAGGGGAGAAGAGGGGGAGAATTGTGGCTTTGCAGAGACACATACCATCGACATTTTGTTTACCTCAGCTTTTTACGAATCTTAATTACGAACACTCCATTTAACAAGCATTGACATATTCAGGAGCAGCTATTTGGTTCACATATTCAGTGTCGCTGTCTTCTGTTGATTTCACAAGGGAAGTGTACGTTCGGGAACCATCGTTTTCAGAGGTCTGCAAAGTATTCAGTTTTATTTATTACAAAAAATAATGCTATAATCGACTTGGTAGGCGTGGTAACGCTGGAAAACACGACTAAAATCGTCAAATCAAATGAAAAAATTGAACGAAACCATAAATGCTGCCAAGTGAAAATTAGACATTCGTTCAAATACGTTTCCAGTGAAGGTTTTGTTAGATACTGCGCTTAAATCTTATTGCCTATTTCCAAATGAGACCCCTTCACCCGCCATTCCATAAGGTCTTAATCAAACAAGTGATCTTTAATAGATGTAAGGGAAAGTAAGGAAAAAAACGGATGAATAAAATTTGATGAATAAATAATGGTATATGGATAAAACAGTCAAACTTGTTTGATATGAAAATTTTTTTGTCAAAATACCACACTCAAGGTGCCTCAGAGTAGCAATATATAAGCGCAGAGAAAGGGGTGATGCAGAGAGCAAACATCTAGAGGAACAGCTAAAAAGTTTTAAGAAAGGAAGTAAGACACATACTATATTCTCTTTTTTTTATAGGGCTTATATTGAGTAATTTCAAGTTCGTTGTAAGTATAATTACCATCATTGACTCCGGAAACAGCTCGGTGTATGCGCCCTCCTGTTGGACAAGCGGTTCACTATGGAGACTCTCAATCCCGGTTCCATTTTCCGAAGCAAACTCTAGCCGGGCATCAACATTCAAAACATTCAATGGCAAGCTCTCTCGAAAATCACGCTGATTTCTGTATAATGAGAGCAAAAAAAAATAAACAAACAAAAAGAAAAAGGTAAGAAGGTCCAGGTTCATTGTTAATGACCTTTGAAAATGCAATTAGACTGACTAACAACAAGAAGACAAACAAACTTTTGAAACTTTAAACAACATACAACTAGCAGCACCACATATTTATTTGGCGAAGGTTCACGGATATGATATCTACTCAACTTGTTAGAAAACCTACAGAATTCCAGAGAACATAGACAGCTTGGGTGCTCTGTGCTCAAGTGACAGTCGATTTCCTTCGTGAAATCGTGAAATCTACTGTGGTATAAAATCGGTAGGAATGACGATTTCAGCATCGCATGGGCATGAAAAATTTGGTTTCAGCCTATCGAAAGCGCCAATTAAAATTTTGTACTACTGGTTATATGAACATTTGAATAGGATTTCCTCGTTCTTCTCCTTGAAACCTGGTTTATTATTACTAATTTTTTTTAATTTCTGAATTTATTATCATCGTTCCACAAATAGTTATGTGATCCCTTTTTCGAGTATTACTGCTTTCAAGTAAGTAAATATAGGAATAGGGCAAATTAGTCAGGCTCTTGCCCACTGGCTTTTAGGCAACTACGGCTGCATTAGCGTTCAAGTTTTTGTCACTTTTTTAAGCATCGCATCGAGCCATCTGTCTTTGCATTTCTGTGCAAGTCTTCTTCCCTCCCAAACGGGCCGAAAACTCTTAGTTGCACTTTGAAAACAAACCCATTAAATAGTTAAAATGGATGCCACAGAGAAAATGTATTTCTTCCGAATCATTAATTTTTATGTAGTGTTCAAGAGATACATTCGGCCTTAATTTACATGTGTACCAAACTGAATAAACGAGAAATAAATGTGATGCAGAAGCAACTTACATTTTGACAGCTTTGTTTCTTGAGGCTAGTGGATGAAATCAGTTACAACCGTTAGCAGCAAAGAAAGAAAAAAATAACTTTTGTTTTCTTCGAAAGGTTTTAATTTAGGTTGTTGGAAAAAAAATGACGCCAGACTTCCCGCAATTTGTCGGGTAATCTGGCAGTATTTTAGTGGAACACATACAAGTACTTGGTATTCGGTTGACAAATTAACAAACTCGACAGCCAAGAGGTAGTCGCGGAGCTTATTAGTTATACGACCAACTATTTCCTTTGAGAACGTCATTTAAGACTGTTATTTTACTCAGATTTGTCGTAGCGCAATTTTTATGATCCTTTAAGTATGATTTTTCCAGAACCAGTCGGTCTTACAAGGCAGCATATTGTTAAAGTCCAGGACACTTTAGACTTAAGGAGTGTAATCTATTCCTTCGCAACAACTCGGTTTTTATTTTATTGTTTTATTATAATTTTTTTTTTATTTATTTATTTATAATCATTATCTTGCCAGTTACATTCATATACATCTCTAGAACTGTGGTTGAATTAATATCAAATGATATGTAAATCAAACCTACCCCTAGATTGCCCTGACGATAGAGATGGCTACATGTCACGTTGAATTTGATGGACAATGCAAATAAAATCCAAGTACCTTTTTCTTGCTGTTTTTTTCGCAGCAGTATCAAAACCACGGCGAGGATGATCATCACTATAAACAAAAATGCTGCTAAAATAGCGATTGCCAGATAAAGAGAAAAGCAGTTGGGACCTTTCTTGAGGTCTTCGACCTTTGTCACTACTGGAAATGTGGTCATCGCGGAACCTTGGGTCGTCGACAAAGCTTAAAAAAATTAAAGTCGAGCTGATAATTAGGTTGACTCTACTAACACAGGTTAACGCATGGAAAGTAATGGAAAGAGAGAGTGCTGCTTGAAAGTCTCGCATAGGGAATCCCCAAGGATTGTATACCTTAGAAAATTGAAAACTTTTCTATATGAAAAAGAAACCCCGGCTGAACTTTCTCTGTTGATTTCGCCGTGGTAGGAGTGCGGTCAATTTTTGAGGTCGCTGGATTTAATGCGTTTAGTGTACTTAATTTTTAACTTGTTTTCTCGGAGCGACTCGAATACAAATCCTTAAAAAGTGCTTCTGGCTGTTTTAACTGAATACTTAACCAAGTGACCAACCTTAAACTAACAAACCAACAATATGGATATGACTCGTCTACATATCTTAAAATCAACAAGCGATACATTATCTTACCTGATAAATCATTGCTTTTATGTTCGGATGATGTTTTGCCTTGTATGGTAGCAGCTTTTGTCCCAATTGATGTTCTAGGATGACTTGTGCTCATTGGAACAGGATGGACGAAGCAAATCCCTTGACAGGTAGCTGTTAAAGAAACATAACTACTGTCCCACCACTATACATATCTCGAGTGATATCCCGATAACAAGGAAATGTACAGTTTCTCAAGCTCTAACTCAATGCCTCTAATGAGTGATAAAAATTCAATGTCACGTCCCTATAACTTAGAAAGCTATAGGCGGCCTTCGGAAAGAGTACGTTGGGATAGGAAAGATAAAGAACGGGGAAGGAGGGGGGGGGGGGGCTAGAGTAGTTTATAGAAAAAAAACTGTGCATGACAACAGCATTTGATTCACAAATTATTTTCTTCTTTCTGGTACTGATCATTACCTGTTTCTTCCTCGCAAATCCATTCTCTATTAAGGTAGCCCCTATAGGTACTAAGTGATCCTTTAAATCCTGGTGGATATTCCTTATGAATCAGTCCGTAAGTGTCATTTGGGTCAGGATTGATGCCCCTCTTATGCCATTTGTCGATAGTCAAAGATTTACCATTGATCCACGTCCATTTCTGCGTTGTTGAATTTTTTTCTAAGCCTATAGACCATTCACCATATTGGCTGCCTGATTTATTTTGAATCTCATTTGTAATAAATTGCCATTCCTGTTCTGATTCCATTACTGCGAGTGTTTTATTATTGGATTTACAGGATTCCCTTGCATTTGGCCATGACCATTGTCTTTTACTGAAGGTATAACACGAACATAGCCTCTCTCCATCTAGAATAGCCCAATTGCATAGAAGTTAGACTAATAATTAGCGCCAGTGAAGTGTGTGTCTATGTGTTTGTGAAAAAATGCACTGTTTGCTGGGTTAACTGTTACGTGCAGAAAATCATTTCTAGTTTTCTTGGATTGCCATCTTTATCATTTTTCCCCCCCTCTGAAGCGGACCTGATTCGCACAGAAGGAGGATCTGGGGAATAGCGACCGTATTTCAATCTTCTTTAAATTTAACCCACATCCACAAGAAAGATGGGCGCTAAAAATTAGATTATCTTAGACTCTCAAATCGTTATAATTCATATGGTTTTCATTTTAACAAGCAAGCAGTGTTATATGCTAACAACAGTGTATAAAGTAAAAATCGGTACATTTTATAAATCCATTAATTTTCTCAAGCAACACGCCTGAGTTGAGTTACACATTGCATGTCATGTGCAGTTTAGTATGACGTCATCGGTCACGCTAGTCACGCCATATATTACAATCGTTTTCAACTTTATGAAGACCTGTGTACAGTCGCGATGAATACAAAACAAACAGCTTTAAAGCTACAACTGGATGAAAGCTAGAGGACAATGTTGGGTTATTTAACATAATTTTTAAACCAACATTACACGGTATACGTAAATTTGATCATTAACGATTTAAACAGGTAAACTGCCACTTCCTTCTCACTGCAAATTATTCCCTCTTAGTCCGTGGCTCGGCTTGCAAGTCATAAAAGAATTGTCGTAGTGAATCAAAGAGTATTCTATCCTGAGATTCTTCACTCAAGAATTCATTTTCTTTTACTTAAACTCGAAAGTATAGTGCTGGATCGGTCTGTCGTTCAGAATAAATCTAAAGGAAACGACGCTATCTCGAGAACTTGACATTCGATTACGCGCTTGCACTTTATAATTATCAAATGCTCCTCTCTCATTTACCTGGTCTCGACAGTAACAAATCAACTCCGAGAATTATCAGTACATACACCTTCACTAAATCCATCGTTCAAAGCTTTGGACGATGACGTTCATTACGCCACGAAAGAGAAAGTTGAGCTTGAGCGACCGATTAAGATTCTGACGCAATTTCCGATCACTCAAGGTGTGACTTGGGGAGAAACAGCGGAAGAATAACGATAGGTCACGCGTCAAGGAAAATTCAAAAATATATTAAAAACAAGCAAGTTGATTTGAATCAAGAACAGTTGATGTGAAAAATTTGGAATGATTGTGAATGTTAGATTGTGGATTTTAGAATGAGATAAACAAACACAAAGTAATAATGTCAGCTTCTCTTTTAGCTTTAGGTCATTAAACGAGAAGGAAAGTGTTCAGGTAACGAAGGGGTGTGTTGCGTTGGATATTTTTGGAATGTTCTTTACAGCTTTGCCGACGGGATTGAGGTTGTCAGGGTCGGGCATTGTCTAAGAAACTGTACGCCACAATAAAAAAGGGAAAAAGAACTTACCTCAAGATTCTTTTTCCTTCATCCTTCTTCCTTTCTCTCGATTACTCATATATGAACTTATGTGCATATGGTCTGTGGCCTTTTAGATAGCATGATATAATAATCGTCTGGGTAACAATATTTGATCATTCAAACCAATATGTTTAATTTAGATTCCGTGATTAACACGGATTTTCATTAAAATAGATTAAATTTTTATGTCACATTTGATCGATGGAAAATTTGTCACTCCATGTTTTACAACGATCGTTGCACGACATCTACAGTCGCGATGTACATAAGACATACAGCTTCATGGCAACAACTAAGTGAAAGCTTTTCACAGTTCAAAATTGGGCGAGGAAAGTCGAACTTAAAGCAAACACGTTGCAACGAACCAATAAAACATGGATCTATTTCCATAATGGAAGCCTCTACCTCCTTTTCAATCCAAGCGACCATCGTCGCGTACTGTGAAGTGTGTTTAGGTAAGCTGCGGGAACATACTAACGTACTATAAGGGAATTGAAGCCGTAGTCGTCATTACGACACGACATTCAAACAAATCAACCAGAGAATTCTACAGACACAGAGACTACGAAATGTGTATGAGATTGATGCGGAGCTGCTACTTTTGATCAAGAATGTAGTCAAGAGAATGAAATAGAGAAATTTAAGATGAGGAAAAAAACACAATCTTGTGGCTTTTCTCTTAAGCTTTGAATCATTAAAGGCGAAGAAAGTGTTCTGGTTTATTTCAAATACAGCAGGAGTGTATTTCGTACAAACTTGTTGGATATACTTTTGGGAATGTTCTTTCTTTCTGGGAAACTTTGCGGCATAATTAACGAAAAAGCTTGACTGAAAATTTTTTCCCCTTCATCTAACTTCCTGTCTCACTTATTCACGTATAAATGGTCAATGACCTTTTGGATAGCTTTATATATTTTAACTGCACTTAGTTTCGGATGGATTCGGATCCACTCAAGCATTAACATACTCAAGAGTACGTATTTGATCCAAATATTGAATGTCGCTGTCGGGCGCAAAGGGTTACATAAATTATCTATAAACTGCTTGGAATCATTTCAAGTCACTTGGTTTTCACTGGAACAAGCAAGAAGAGTGATATATCATAACCGTGAATAAAGTAAAAGTACATTGTATAAATTCATCAATTTTTCGTGCAACACACCCGAACTGAGGCGATATACAGAAGGGAAACAGCTTTAAAGCTACAACTAGATGAAAGCTTCTTTGATATCTTTGTTAAATCAACGTAATTCAATATACATAATTTTAATAACTATTGACAGTCTGCTTGTTCCTTCTCGAAAAAACTATGCCATCTTAGTCCGTCGCTCTTGTTATAATCAGTCAAAACGCGTTTTACCTCGAGGTTTATCTCGCAATTTCTCTTGATTCATCGCGAAAGTGAAGCGTTTAAATCAGTTTCATGATCAAAATAGTCAAAAATCGAGTGCCACTATTTAAAAAACAATTAAATAATGAAATCAGACATTCGATTGAGAGCTTGCCACCCATGATTTCTAGAATTATAAAAGATTCCTTTCACACTCACTTGCTCTCGACAGTAACAAATTGACTTCAAGAAGTATCAATGCCAACACCTTCGCTCTATCCATCGTTCAGTGCTTTGGATGAGGATATTTGGAAAGCCACGAAAGTGAAACAAAAGTACGTTTGGACGACCAGTTTAGATATAGACGCAATTTCCGCTCACTTAAGGTGGGACTTATGATGATACAGCGGAAGTATTAAGTGCCGTTCTCGCTAAGAGCGATCCTCTCGACTTCCCGTCCAAAAAAAAGTTTTCCTTTATTTTTTGTCCTTGAAAAGAGTTTAGGACGCATGTTTCAAAAATAGTTTGGTTGTTCTCTAATTCTCTTTTTTTTTCGCGTCGCCGCAAGCCAAAATTGATTTTTGGCTAGAACTCCTGTGTGCACAACGATCGAAAGTTTGAATTTGACAGCTTTTGTCGAGGGTGCTGCGACTGCAATAGTAGAACTCACGGAATTATCTCTGGCTACAAGTTGTAAAATATATTTAGCAGTTCCCAGACAAAATATGGAAACTTCGCTCGAAATCATATTCATACCAGCGTGATCAGAAGAGACCCTTCCCTTCGACCTGAATTTACATATCAAAAATTCACCAATTTATCAAATCGGGCTAAAAAGCATATCGGTGGGTAGTTTATACACCAATGACAGAGGTCACTGTTTGCCTCAAACCTACGGGTATCTCTCTAGTTTTTATGCACCTACGTCTTGAAAACAACTCAAATCCAGGAGTTTATTACTCAATTACGCACACGTCAGAGTCATTTGCATAATTATGAAATTGACCAAAAATCTCGAGTTGTTCTAAAATGTTGCATAAACGTGATTTGACGTAATGCATGCAGGGCAAACAAATTAAAGAAAACAAAAGCGATCGAAAGACGCCTCTTCGATAATGTTCTTTGAAACAGGTCATGAACCACGCATAGAGTGGAGAAGATCAAAATTAAAGAATACAACCTGGCACTCTGGTCATTACATATATACTGCATAGCTTAAAGGTACATAGAAACAATTAAAATACTTGCTGGTTTCGATGTTATTTGCAAAACAATACGTGTACACTCTGCAAGAACTCTTGCAGTTTCGACCAAGGTCTCGCACACGGAATGCAATCATCGGACGTTCCTTTCTGAAAATTTGCTGCCATCATTAAATATTTTATGCTGTTACAGTCCACAATTCTTGAGGGATGACTCAATTTTTTTCCTACGACCATCCAAACCAGTTAGGCAAACCTGGCTTGTTGCATTGCATGACGTGATCATCTAAATACTTCACTTGCTATATGACACGTTTCGCGGGTGTGTAAATTGAACCTAAAATATGGTTCATGTGACGAGTTAGAATGGACCAAAGTTAAGGAATTGGGGATGGTATTTGACCTTACAACGATCTTTTCCACTCCCCCCACCCGCCTCACTTCAATATTTATGAGGGTGGCTAAGGTCACAGCATACCTCGATCCAACCCCTTCGCTTTAGCTAAGGTTGTGCCTTATGTGTTTCTTTAGAGGGGGGAATTACTTCAGTTATTTATCTATTTTGAGAGATTTATCCAAAAAAAGATTGACTTGTCTCTTGGAAAGCAAAGATTATGGTGACTGCGGCCATTTCAGCGGAGTTTCAGCCCCGATATCTTTCCTGGAATGCCAGGATGACGTATCAAGTCATTTAAAGTACTACCGCCTATCCAGCAAAAGAGTACGATTTGATTTTTGCTTTGTTCCGGTCATTTTGGCCTCGAAATGAAAAAGTAAAACATGCAGTTGCTGGTGTGCTCTAAACATCGGAACGCTTTGGAAAACATCGGAAATGCGGTAAAAGTATTTGCCAGCATCCAACGCACAAAGGAAACTGTGAAGCAGTGAAAGGAAACCGAATGTTCAACGCTAGACTGGCCAGAGATCCAGAGATGTTTTCAAAGTATTCGGAGTTATAGTTGCAGTCCGGATCACGTGAGTAATATTTTTTCAATTTCTAGACTGTTAAAGCTAGTGTCTTACTAATAATTGATTCGCAATGGCCTATCTGCCTCAGGAGAGTAATTTAGAATTGTCTCCACAAAATCATAGGACAAATTTTTGCCATGAAAAAATGTCTCTGTTTTTGCATCGGCTTAAAAATTTCAAAGCTGTCAAATTTTGTCAGCGCTTGAAATGCCCATTCGACTGCCCTGCCTAACTTTGAATTTTTAGGAAAGCCAAAGAGGAAGCAAAATCGGCGATGTGTTTTTTCACCAGCTGTAGGCGTCGAAACTCATAACCGGGACTCCACTTGGACTCCTGCGCAGAGGATGAAATGGCTGAGGTTTTGTCAAACTATGACTCATCAGATGACAAAAGAAGGCGATATGCACGTGTGATGAGGCTATGACAAGGATTGCTTCACTCACAGAACAAAAAGGTAAACATGTTTCTGTTAGGCTATCAAAGGAATGGGAAGAGGCAGCGGCAAATGAAAAATCCCTTTGTTTGGATCACGTGGAAGAGGCATGTCGCACTGTTTGCATTATAATCGCTCCAAGAGACAACGAATAGTTATTGCAAACCTTTAAGACCCCGGAAGTAAATGAAGTTTGCTCGGGTCAGGGTAACTTGACCTCACTGATAATCGCATAAAAACAGGCACCTTAGAAGCACTTGAAAACTTAGATCTTGAACATATCTGCATCTCGCTATTCAGCGAGATTCTTAAAGAAATGCACGAGCCTTTTGAAAAAAAGGTGATCGACAAGTTAAGGCAAGGGCTCATGCCAAAAATGTCGGAGCTGGCTTTAATGTCAATAAAATGCTACACCACAGAGTCCGGATAGACTTGGTAAACTTGATCATTTTTTGTCTTTTGTCGATCAATCATACTTTTACAAAGATGTGGTCTATGGAACTAGGACTATAAAACTTGACTCTGGAGATCATCTTGTTATGCCAGATGTCATCAGAATTGTTGGACGATCAACGATGATCATTGAACAGTATCACAAACACTGTTCGAGGAAGATTTCGAACCCCTTTGAAAATCAACGCTTTACAGAATTACGTTGGTACACGGACTAGAATCAAGGTGATTAGGTAAGTTGAAAATGCTTGTTAGATTACAACGCGAACATATTCTTTAAAGTTGCATGCGCTTTTCAAATTCGTGCGAGCTCTTGCCTCGATCGACTTCAGGACTAAACTTCCATGCTGCTTCTGTTCATTATAACAAGTAATATTTCAGAGCCGACACAAACAAAGTAGATCAAAATCTCTTGACAATATATACTGCAGGGATGTAATTATCCTCTCGACGCTTGAAACATCGCACGCCGTCGACCGCCTGCTTAAAGGCAGATTGAAAGGCATTCAGTTTTATTAAACCCCAACAGTTTACATGTAATTGCTATATGCATAGTAAACGTAGCGAATGAATGCTTACCTTTCTCAAAGGACATCCTGAGATAATTCAAGTAGTTTTATTTATTTACCGTGTTTTCCTTTTGTTGCCTCTTCTTTAAAAGCGTCATAAGTATAATTTTCATTTTAACATTCTCATAATGAGCAGAAGGTGATAGTAGAAGCAGGAGCATACACTGACCTTACCTAGAAAAATCTGTATTAGTATGACAAGTATTGATAGATCAGTTATTCTAAACAGGATACTTCCTTTTATTGTTCTGAAGGTATGATTTTTCTCAACCACAACTGGCAAGGATTTTTGCGATTGCATCATCAGTTCAATGAAGGGGGCAATTCGTAGATGTTGCAATGAAGGCTGTAAAATTTTGACGGCAGCTGGCATGCACGAGGCATTGAAAGTGAGACAAGTGAAAGGATCATCAGCTGCTGTTTGCGAGATCAATAGTGGGAAAAAGGAAACAAAAACTAAGCGAATCAATAATTTCAGCTTTTTTCACAATTTTGTCTATGGAAAGAATGGTCTTCATCTCTCAAAGCCTATGGGGTCGGCATGGGCACATCAATACCATGGTCAGCGCTTTGTCACAGCACCAGGAACCATAAAACAGAATCAAAACCACGGCCAAAAGTCCAGCTATAATAAAGAAGATATGCTGTTTCACTGCCCAGAACAAGGATACTGCTCTGAGTTCACTTCTTCAGAAGAACTCCAAGATCATACGCACCTCGGGGAGCATAGCAAGAGAGAAGCATCCGAGAGCCTCTACCAAGGCTTTGGACGTGCTGGACTGGGCCATGAAATTTTCCTCCCTAACGCCTGAATCAAAGATAGCAACAGTTGAAGTAACAGGCAAAGTTAAAAATGAAGTGATCAAGATGGGCCGGAAAAACTTCGATCAAAACCGAAAACTGCATGCAAAATCGTCAAAACCGATACATTTTCACATCCCAGTTATTAAAACCCTGGTCGATCCGATACAGTGGTGACAAGTGGAGCATATAAAGTAAACTACACTTATTTCATTGCAGTATTTGTGAATGTCGACGTCATGGGCTTAGCATTAGTATCTTCTAGTATCTGCTTAAATTAAAGGCTTTATTTCCGCTGCTCTCTCAAGGACCTCGAACGTGGTCTCTGCGGACTCAGCAGCTGCTGGGAATGGAGCCCGGTCAAATCAAGGAAATTCGCACCAAAGGCCTCTATAGGATTTCCATTTTGTGGTTGCAAAAAGCTATGGCTCTGGAAATTTCCATCGAAAATACCAAATCCAACATTTCCATTTGCGAGCTAAGACCTGAGAGTTTGGAGATTCTATTTGAATGTTGAATCAATCAGTAACCTGTAACTTGG
Source organism: Pocillopora verrucosa (assembly GCF_036669915.1). NCBI lineage: Eukaryota > Metazoa > Cnidaria > Anthozoa > Scleractinia > Pocilloporidae > Pocillopora > Pocillopora verrucosa. Next base: position 13,648,459 of record NC_089325.1, read on the forward strand.
TCTAAAGTCCGATTGCACCACCTAAGCTAAGCGATACAACTTGTAACTTTGTATTAAACGCTGACAAGAACTTTTAATGGCGTTTACTCTGATAATATATAAGTATTTAAATTTCTTACTTTTTAAACCAGCAGTCGATTATTGAACCACACCGCCCTTCCATATCGTTATCGAAAAATTTTCGATGTTGCTAATTCATCTTGTTGGTCCAGAGAATCGTTGTCATCAGTACTGACGTCAACTTCTTCATCACTGCTTTCATCAAAATCTTGCTGGCCTTCATCAGATACACTAGCTTCCTGACTCACTTCATGCTCGTTCAGATCATCATCTTCGTTAACTTCGAAGTTCAAATTCACCTTGTCACCAACTTCGAGGTGGCATTGATAAATAAAACTCTGGCAATGTTCCGTGCTCAGCCATTGTTGTTTCTTGCCACACTGTCCTTTGTCTTATTACTGCACTATATGCTGGGGCTCAGTTTCGTAAGATGTCGCAGTCATTTGAAGGAAGGTTGATTGTCCTAAACGACATGTTGTATATTGGATATAGCGATTAGGCTATTGTAATATAAATAATGACATTGGTATACGTACGATGGACAAACCAAACACTGTTTTTAAGCTTGTGCAGGCCTTTTATTACTTTGCATCTAAACTTGTTTTTTTGTTTTTGTTTTTTTGTTCTTTTCTTTTTCTAAAATTCTCGCCGCCTTTCCTCTCTTCGTAAAAATAAATAAATAAATTAAATGAAGTAAAATAAAACGAGCAAACCTCGAAATGTAAATGAGCACCCATGGATTGACCACGAACTTCTGAATCTAATTAAAGTAAAGAACAAATTGAGAAAAGTGGTTATCAAACGTGAAAGTACTCTAGACCACGACCGGGTTAGACAAGCAAGACGCGAGGTTGAAGCAATGATTAAGATGAAGAAAAAGCAATATGCAGCTAAACTGAAGGATTCGCTTCTCACCAATACCAGATGCTTCTGGTCTTTAGTTAAATCTATGACGAAACAAAACCGGTCACTTAGTTTCTTGAGGGATGGTCCACGCTTTGTCACGAACAACAAAGAGAAAGCAGACTTACTTAACAACTTTTTTCAATCAGTATTCAGTCCTAACGATGGTACTTCTAAATCTTACCAAGGGCCATCTACTATACCGGTTCATCATTTAAGTGAAATCCACCTTACAATTTTAGAGGTAATTAAAGTTCTGCCAGACATTGATGTAAACAAAGCACATGGCCCCGACAACATTCCTGGTAGGTTGCTGAAGGAAACTACACCTGAAATTGCCTCTCCCGTCTGCTGTTTGTTTAACCTATCGTTGTCTCTCGGCAAGTTTCCCGTTCAGTGGAAATTAGCTAATGTATGTCCTGTCTACAAATCAGATGATCCCACATTACCCAAAAACTACCGCCCAATTTCATTACTGTGCATTAAATCCAAATGCCTAGAAAGATGTGTCTTTAATCACTGATATACTCTCATCTCGCCACAACTCTACCATCCGCAGCATGGTTTTATTAGAGGAAGGTCCACTGTTACTCAGCTCCTCCAGGTCTGTCACGAAATGATGCAAGCCCTAGCCAACGGCAAGGAGATTGACATAGCTTATTTGGAATTCGCTAAAGCATTCGCCAAAGTCCCTCATTGTGCCTTGCTGAATAAGCTATGTAGATTTGGAATACCTGGGCAGCAAATAAACTGGTTTCACAGTTATCTTTCTGATAGATATCAACGAGTAGCACTACAAGGCACCTATTCCGACTCGTTACAAGTCTTGTCCGGTGTACCGCAAGGCTCAATATTGGGCCCTCTGCTTTTCCTTGTATATATAGACGACATTCCTCAATGTATTAAACATGACTCTAAAGTTGCCATATTCGCAGACGATTCTAAGCTGTTTAAGATAATTGAAAAACCATCGGATAAATTTTCATTTCAACAAGACCTATCACAGCTCTCAATCTGGAGTGATACCTGGGAAATGTGTCTCAGCATACCCAAACGTAAGGCTTTGAATATCTCTAGGAAGAAAAATTCCCACAAAACGGGAATACCACCTTAACGGGTCCCCACTGGCAACAGTTAGCGAAATTAAAGATTTGGGCATAACTGTCACCAATACTCTCCAATGGTCTCAACATATAAAGCTGATTTCCTCTAAAGCAAACAGAACGCTTGGCCTTATTCTTAGGGTCTGTAGAGATATCAATGATCCTGACATCAAGAAACTTTTATACTACTCAGTTGTTCGACCACAACTAGAGTACGCTTGTGAACTATAGTCACCTTACACGTCAAAGGACAAACTATTGTCAGAAAACGTTCAGCTCAGGGCCATAAAGTTTATCTTGAATTATCCAAGGGATATTTCCTACAGGGATCGGCTGCTTAAACTTTCTCTATTACCACTAGAATATAGAAGGGAAATGAAAGACTTGGTACTTATCTATAACGCTTGAGCAGGCTACATTGATCTGGGTCACCACGACTTTTTCCGTCAAACTGTAGTTCGGCAGAAAACGCGTAATTCGGGTGAATTAAATCATCAAATATCACACACAAAACAAAACTACTTAAAACATTCGTTTTATTACAGGTCTATCAATCTTTGGAACAAATTACCAAAGGACATTAAAAGCGTGGACTCATTTCATACTTTTAAAAGGAGGCTTTTAGATTTTTACGATGAAAAAACCGTTTCTTATAATCTTCCAAGTCGCGAGGGTGTAAGTTAATGAGCCTATTCTTAAATTGACTTGGTTGTAAATAATATCATATGATAATTATTGCTAGTTTTAATACTACTTTCACGATTATAATTATTACTACTATTTTGTTAATATTTATTGGGGTTGAATATCAATTGGGACATCGTCCTGTTTTCTTTTCCAGTTGCCGATACTATTCTCTACGTGTAACAAATTTCAATAAAGTAAAGTAAAATTGCTTTTTAAGGTCCATGACCTTTGTCCGTTGGCATATTGGAAGACGTGGTTCGCAAACTGTTTGACCTTGACCCAAGTGCTCCACATTGCAAGGTCAAAGTCTCTGAGCGTCATTCAAGACGCTTGAACTCCTACGGATGGTCAAAGTCTTGGGCGTCATTCAAGACGAGTGAACCCCAGAGGGATCCCTGCGATATTTCAAATGGTTTGTCAAGCATTCCTCTTAGTAACATTTGCGCTTTTGCGAAAACCGAAAATCAAATGCTGAAAAACAGAAAATCCGCAAACAGCAATGAACACCAAAACCGAAAAACTGAATTTTTTTTTACACAAAAAAACTGAAAAACCGATCTAAAAAATAGCCAAAACCGCAAAACCGAAAATCCCGATGCCCCCTCCTTTAGAAGAAGCTTAGATGAGTTTTGAACTTTGAAGGAAATTTGTCTTAATCAATAAAATTTTTTTGCACCGAGTTAATGCGAATTATGTGTTGTGTGTCTGCAGCTGTTGCGTTGCATCTCTAGGGATGCATATAATTAGAAAGAAGAGCATAATTTTTCAGCGTAATTAAGTAAAGAGATTTCTGTTGTTATTTTCTTGTCTGTTTTTTTCATTCATTTTCCCGCCAATTTAAAGAGAACTAGAACTAAAAATAATAATACAGCAGATTCAACCGCTTTTCTCTTATTCACTACTGGAAAATAGAAGTCTAATTAATTCAATAGTCTAAATGATATTATGGTACGACAGTCAGACAATCAATCAGACCAAGCATTTTGCAGACACAGGAAATATGCCTAAGAAAAGAAAGTAGTGCATAATTTATACAGAGATGTTAAAATAGCATAACCACTGAAAGACAAGATAACGATTTATTCATCTTTATTTAAGCGTTTACTTGATAGGGGGTGGAAGTAGCGGCTTCGCATAGACACATACCATCGATATTTTGTTTACCTCAGCTTTTTAGGATTAGCGCTCTTCATCTAAATTACGAACAATCCACTTAACAAGCATTAACATACTCAGGAGCAGGTAATTGATTCACATATTCAATGTCGCTGTCTTCGGTTGATTGCACAAGAGAAGCGTACGTTCGGGAACCATCGTTTTCAGAGGTCTGCAAAATATTCAATTTTATTTGTTAAAAAAATTATGTTATAATCGACTTGGCAGACTTGGTAATGCTGGAAAACACGACTAAAATCGCTAATGCAAAATTTAAATTGAACGAACCATAAACGCTGCCGAGCGAAAATAAGACATTCATTCAAATACACTTGTAATGAAGGTTTTGTTAGATACTGCGCTTAAAATTTATTGCCTCTTTTCCGAATGAGACCCCTTTACCCGGCATTCCTTAAAAGGTCATAATCAAACAGATGATGTTTGTAATAAATATAAAGGAATATAAGGACACCAACAGATGAATAAAATTTGATAAATAATTATGGTAAATTGATAAAACAATCAAACTTATGTATTATTGAAAGTTTTATGTCAAAAGACCACAGTCAAGGTGCGTCAGAGTAGCAGTATAAGTGAAGGGAAAGGGGCACATGCAGAGAACAAAGAGGAACAGCTAAAAAGTTAAAAATAGGAAGTATGGCACATCTTTTAGTCCCTTTTTTTATAAGGCTCATATTGGGTAACACTAATTTCGTTGTAAGTATAATTACCATCATTGACTCCGAAAACAGTTCGGTGTATACACCCTCTTGTTGGACAAGCGGGTAACTATGAAGCCTCTGAATCTCGGTTCCATTTCCCGAAGCAAACTCTAGCCGGGAACCATCATTCAAAACATTTAATGTCAAGTTCTCACGTTGATTCCTGTATAATGAGTGTAAAAATAAAAAAAAACAAAAAGAAAAGAGTGAAAAGGTCCAGGTTCATCGTTAGGATCTTTGAAAATGCAATTAGACTGACTGGCAACAGGAAGACAAACAAACTTTTAAAATTTTAAACAACTAACAACGAGCAGCACCTCGTATTTACTTGGCGAAGATTCATGAATATAATATCTACTCAACTTGTTAGAAAACCCACGGAGTTCTGGAGCAAAGCCATTTAAAACATTATAACATTGCTCTCTCATAGACAGCTAGGGTGCCCTACGCTCTAGTGACAGTCGATTGCCTTTGTGAAATCGCCAAATCTACTCTTGAATGAAATCGATAGCAATGACGATTTCTGCATTGATAGGCATAAGAAACCTACTTTCAGCCTAAAAAGAGCGCCAATTAAAATTTTGTGCTACTGGTTATATCATAATTTGAATAATATCTCCTCGTTCTCCTCCTTAAAACTAGTTTT
>NC_089325.1:13658734-13683734 GCF_036669915.1 Pocillopora verrucosa
CCCACTGTTTCCTTTCTATAGTTCTCCTTTTACTCTCTTGGTGACAAGAACTGAACCCCCCTCCCCTTGCCCCCTTGTTCGTCCTCCCATGAAACTCTAAGATGACCCCAAACCTCGCAAACCACCCCGCTCCTCCTTTTTTGAAATTCAAGAATGGCCGGACGTAAAATTACAAAAGCCAGTCTTACATACGGATTTCCCAGCACTCACATGATCTCTCCGTTAGTGTCATCGGATGGAGATAAAAAGATCGTAATTGTTGTTGTTGTGACGTCAGCTTCGACAACTTGGGGGAGTTTGGGAATAGGAGGACCTGTAAACAAAAGAAAAAAAGTAAAAGTGCAAAAATGTTTCATCACCGAGATCCTTTCAGATGACATGAGAAAAAAGATTAAAGATTAAACCGGACCTTTGGTCATCTAAAGAAATGAACAAACTAGTGGCCCAATTTTCACATCCTAGGTAGCATAAAAATCTTTACTTTTGCGTATTGTCCGTGTATCTGTCTGTCTATCTGTCTGTTTGTTTATCCGTATTTCTGTACAAGTATATCTCAGTCAATCGGCCTATCTGTCTGTCTGACAGGTAATTTAGTGTTAACAACTGGGTTGAAAACGTAAATTAGCCACCGTAAAGGGTAAAAAAGCTGACGTTTCGAGCGTTAGCCCTTCGTCCACCGACGCAGCACCACAGTTTCTTTAGAAACTTACCCTCTTTATTTATCTGTCTGTCTATCTGCCCATCCGTCCTTACGACTGCTTGTCTCCTTCTTTATCCACTACTCGAAGATTGAGCGAGTTGCTTGCTGACCCCATTCAAATTATCAAACTAAAATTCATCCCAATTATGTAGACAACGTGGGGACACATGGCAACGATACACTAGGCCAATGTTCTACAAGCTGAACTACAGTTCTTACATGTTCACACAAAAAACATAACATTTAGCATACGTTTTGATGGTGCGTCCAGCTCCACAGGATCACTTGCGGTTCCATATCCTTTGGCTGTTTTTGCTTTCACATAGACACTATATTTTGTACCAGGCTTCAACTTTTCCACTGATATCTCAGTGCTCCGAGAGGTTTCGTCTAAAACTATTTCGTGGTTATGTTGAAAGGAAGTGTTATATGCTCTTTTACCCTCAAAGTATACCTGAAAATCGAGGAAGATACAACATCTCAGAGAAAGACAAACAAATGCAGTTGTAATGAGAAGGGGAAAATTCGTTCCGAATTCACAGAAAATTTACACACTTAAACTTCAGGGTTCCGATGGTGGGAAATGGGCAGTGGTTCCTTCCTTCTTACGGGTTTTTTAATTCGAAAGCCTACCTGTGTCATTACTGAAAAGAACACAACACAACGGGAGCTGATGATAGAACCATAAACCTCCAAAGCGTGCTCATCACTAAGGCATTATTCCTCAAAAATTGAAGCTTTCGATTACATGAGCATGACAAAATGCATTCTAGCAGAATAGTCATCACACATTTTAATCAAGCTCGAAAAAACTACCAAATCAACAAATTCACAACGAAACAAACACTAAACAAAAACAAAACGAGACAAAAAAGTAAAGCAAACAACATCAGACACTCAAATAACGCAATGTGGCAATATCTCATGCAAAATTTACGAAAATCGGCTGATTTATTTTGGGCCTGCAGGGCGTGAAATTAATTTTTTCTTTTTTCTGATAGCCACTTGGCCCCCAAATTTTTCAAAGTGGTAGCCAATTCGAAAAAAGTCGGTCGCCATTTCTGAAGACAAACAAAACCTCTTTTTGTGCTGTCAGCGTTCTAAATAGACCCTCTAAAATTAAGTTAAAAAAAAGATCGTTAATATGCTACAAAGTGGACACTAGAGTGAATGATATTCAACGTTCAAGCTCACGTAAATCCAAGATTGTGTCTGGTTATCGATCGAGACTCATGTGCTGCGTTTTGGAAACCAACTTAACCAGGAAGTTTGCCGCGGATTTAATTCGTCTTTGCAAATCCTTTTAATTCACTATATCTCTAGGTAAGGTTATGATGAAGTATTCTAGACGCCAATTTGGCTTCTAATTTTCAGGATTTGGTCGCCAAAGTGAAACATTTGGTCGCATTGGCGCCTGTATTAGGCGCAATTTCACACCCTAGCCTATCTTTTTTGTAGTTGTGGCTGTTGTTTGGGGTCTCATTTGACTTTTAAAAAATATCTTACAAGATTACAAGATAATTTTCAGCTAAGACTGAAATGTAAACTTGCACGCTTCGAGACCATTAGTGCACCTGTATAAATTTTCGATAGGCTTGATATTGAACGGATTTTTGCAGCTTAGCTCACCGAGTACTTGGTGATAATTCCGTTGTGGTCCTGGGGATCCTTCCATCTGACAGAAATTCCACCTTTGTCAAGTTTCGTAGTGACATCTCTGGGCTGACTTGGGACTACAACAAATCATAACAATTGCTTTGAGATCAGAAAATTGTATGACGAAGATACGGAACGCTTGCAGAAGAGTTAAATTGTAATCGGTGTGAAAATACTTGAAGTGTTAGTGTTCCCATGCGTGTACCATTCGCGGAACAGACCTAGATCAATTATTGGTGTCAATGGAAGGGTAGAACATTTGCGCGTGTGCGAACGTTGAAATAACTAGATGAAGTGCTTCCAGGCTGTCAGAACCAAAATTTATCTCAAACGTTACAAACAGCGATACCAGCCAGTAAGTTACGGTGTTTAGAGGCGTATAACGGTTTTTGTAAATCAACAAGATACCCGTAAATGAAAAACAGGATAACCAGTAAATTACACGAATGCGTAGGTTCGTGCAATTTTTTTAGTCTTAAATTTACTCGTGCTTATTTATTTCAAATTGCTCTCGAAATCAAGTGATTACCTGTACAAACGGTTTCATTTATTGAGAAAAGAAGAGAAGAGAAGAGAGAAAATCTTCGACCAGCTTCGTTCAATATGAAAAGGTAAGGACTATACCTCCTTCCTCTGTTCTTGCTGTGGCGTTAGCCATTTCCCCAGGTTTAATTGTAACGGCCTGGATTGTGAACGTGTAGTCTGTATAATACTTGAGACCTTGTATCAGCCTTCTGTGTTGCTGCATGTCTGACTCCTCGTCAGCGCTCTGGTTGCGTACGTTTCCGACCTGTAAGCCGGTTTTAGTATTGTAGATCTTTATGTAATAGAACCTTACAACTCCATTAGAATTATCAGGCTCCTTCCATATAAGATGAACATCAGCGCCTGTTACAACCTGAGCCCTAAACTCCTTTGGCGGTCCAGGACCTAGGATGCAAAAAGGAAATAAATTAAACTAACAATAAGAATAAACAAAAATAATCAACCCACCAATCAATCGAACAAGTGATCATACATCAGTTATTTAAGCGACGGAGTTCCCATTCTATAGTTATTTTAGTGTAAATACGATCGTAAGAAGATGAGAACGAGAAAAGAATGTAAATCACGAAGCAAAGGCGACCGCTGAGCTTTTCATGAACCATGAACTATTTCCAACATTCATTGTCATCAACCACTTCGAGGTTATCATGGAATCAATAACACAATTCATCATAATTCATTGTTATAATTGACCATTCCAGTAGTCGCTGCATCTTCTCTCTTTTAATTCAAAATTCATTCTTCCCAATTGTTTCCTACAGCAAATAAATGTCTGGCACTTGAACCCACGACCTCCAGCCCGGTAGTCCGACGTTCTAAAACATGAAAAATCTAGTTTCCCGGAATACAAGTAACACTTGAAAACCATGAATCATTAGTATTTACTTACTATCTTCGAAAGTTGTGACATTGAATACTTCAGAAGCATTTCCCGGTTTCGATGTACAACCCCTGACTTTCACATAATAAGTGGTATATTTGTTTAAGCCGTCTATAATATGTTTACGCGTGCTTCCAGTCACTTTTTGCTCATAACTTTGTACGTCCTTGCTGGTTCCATACAATATCATATACTCTCTTATGTCTCCATTAGGGTGAGCTGGTTCCTCCCACGTTACAATAATTGAAACAGAAGAAACGGCCTGAACTTTAACATTGAGCGGATGGCTTGGACCTTTTAAAATAAATAACAGTACAAGATTTGAATACGTTTGAGTGGTTAGTAATTACTCAGTAGCTTAAATAAACACAGTGAAGAAAAAAGAAAAACAAACAAACAAAGTAAAGTAAATATAAAACAACAAAAAATATTAAGATCTAGAAAAAAGAAAAGCTCAGCAGATTTTAGGCTATTTTTGATTAGAGAGTTTAATGTGCCACGAGCACCTCAAGAAAAACAACTATTGGAAAAACAGAAACAGAAGTTTTTCATCAGAAATTGAGTGTAGTTTAAACCGATCAAAGCCTCACTCAGTTATTTAGCTATTTTTTCTATTGTTGTCGTCGTCTTTTATTTCCCCGAAGAAAAAACCTCTCAAATCATATTTCCTTAATTCAAGGATGATGATGAATCAAACTAAATTCAATGATGGCATACCTTTATCCAATGTCTGAACATCTGAGCAAGGGCTGAGTGGTGACTTTCCTACACTTGTAAACCCTCGAACTTGAATGCAGTATGACGTAAATGGCTTCAAGCGCGTGATTATTGTGTTTGTATTTGTTGCATTAAAACTTAACACTTTTTCTGTTCCACTTTCTTTGTATGAAACCTCATATCCCAATATGAAGCCGTTTTGATCCTCTTTTTTAATTTCATTCCATTTGACTCTTATGGTGTGCGCATCCTCGGCCTTTGTCTCTTGTTTGTTAATGACTGGAGCGGAACTGGGAGCTGTAGTTGCAAGTCAGAATAAAAGAATTAGAAGATCTATGTCAGGCAACATCTTCGTTAAACTTAGAATGTTGTATCTAAGAAGATCGATGACCGATATTAAACATGACGTATTTTTGACATGTCACCATTCTCAAAGGCAAATAGCTAATGGTCATGAACCCATTATCTTCTAGCTGTGCTCATGCTTTGGTTCTAAAGGTCTATTGCATTTCTTTACATTCAGTACGACATCCGTGGAGAAAACATTTGTTAACCAAAAACAATAAACACCTTTAACATGAAGTGACGCAAACATTGAAAGTATCGCGTGGCACTTGTAAGTTATTTGGATGCTACATGTGGCTGCCACCTGCAGACATTGATGAACGAAAACCAAAGCAAAAATAAACAACAACAACAACAACAATAACAACAACCTATAACTGCACTAACCATCTTCTTTTGTCTTTGCCGAAAGAACACTGGAGGCAGACCCAGAAACAGCCGTTTCAGCATGGACTTGAACATAGTAAATAGAGAACTCATCCAGTGAGGTCAGTGAGTACTCTGTGGTTGTGGGATACACCTCTTTATTCATGCCATCTTTTGATAAACCATACCTCACCACGTAACGTTTGAAGACGCCATTAAGCTTCAAGGGCGCATTCCACGACGCTTTAATCTCTGTGGATGACTCAACAGTCAATTTGAAATTCCTAGGAGCTGTAGGAGCTGGAACAAGTCAAATATAACATTTCATTTCAGTAGTTTAATTTGAATAATGCATGTATTCAAGCTAAAATAACAGTTTAAGACCAAAACTATGCTTGACATATATAAAAAACAGTTGCACCACTCACTGGTTTGGTTCTCAAGAGTTCTACACCGGATTTACCCTCTAAGGGCTACTGGCTTCTTATTTCTTATTTCAGTGTCATAATAAAGAAAATGATCACCAAACTCTCCTTGTCAGAACCATAGGAAATGTAAAAGGAACAGTGTGGACAATATGAATACTAATGTTGGGTGCAAAGGGCTAAAGATTGGTCCAGATTTGCATCCTAATATTTTACATTTTCATGTGGTAATTTTGACTCCATCCAGTAGGAAAAAAAAATCCAAATACCACGTAAGACTAAGAGTATTATCCAGAAGATAATAAGATTAAGGTGGCTAAAGTGTATGTGCTCCGATGTCCCGGGTTTAATTTAAATCTTGGTATTCCATTTTGGAAAACATCTGCAAACCATGTCAAGGGTTTGAAATTAACACAAAATGTAGCTACAATCTTAAACTGAATCAAGAGTAAAGTCATTCCCCCTCGCATTTGCATAATACCATTTCACTGTTACTGAAATTAGGGGAAATTATGTAATCAAAATGTTCCACAGCTTACTTGTTCCATTGTTAGTACCATCGGCTACAGATAAATAAAGTTCTGTAGAATTTATAACTCCTCTATCTAAAAGTACAAATAAGGTCATACATGTATATATGCAGACCTATCTACGCTGATACTTGCTGGATCTCATTAAGTGGAAAAACAGAAAAGCAGAAATATAACTTCAAAGGATATGCCAGCAAATTCTTCTACCATTAAAAATGCATTGTCAGCTCATAAAGCGTATCCATTTTTAGACAAAAAGACAAGATAGGAACCAGTTATCGCAGATCTAAAAAGTGTTGTGAATTATAATCATTACAGCAATAAGAGTTTTCATAAAGAAAACTCCCATACTCGTGAATTCCCTGCTTAACATTGCATCGATAATGTAAAGAGAAATTCTGTTTTTGGTCACTCATAGGAGTTCAAGGGTTACCGTAATGATTCAATTTAATGCCCGGGTGGCTTATCATATAGACACAATAGTCCTAGCCTTTACTGACAAGAAAAGTCAACTTTATTAATTAATAAAAATAAAAAGGATCGACAATGCCTGAGTAAAAATTGGAAAATGAGTTGGCGCTAAGGCTCAAGATGAAAAAATGCGTTGAAACACGACGAAAACAAAAGATGGGCGTAATTTCCCATGTACAAAATTCTCAGTTATTGACTTGCTCCTTGCCGTAAGAAGAAATCTTTCGAGTATAGGGGCAAAATGGCCTGTAGCAAATCTTCAATTGTCGATTTTCGTTCACAGTCTCGAGGAATGTCATTACCAGTCACTGATTATGTAACTTTCGGTTTTTCTTTCCGTATGGTTTTCCTCCCATCTAGAAACGTTTGAATGTCACTGTCTGTAGCGATACAGTTTTTTCAGTGAGAAAAGCAATCAAAATTTTAAATGGTGTGGGTGGGAGGGAGACTAAAACTTTCTTGGAAGCTACATGTAGATTTGATGCTTACATGCTTGCTTGCTTTATTGGTAATAACAGGTGCACAGATACCTAAGCGGTAATATGCTAACGTAATTTCACAATAAAAACGGGTTAACGTGCTGCGTAGCCGTTGGCTTTATCGGAGGCTATGACTTGTATATTAAGCAAATTGCTCTATCTTAAGGAAAGGACTACTATGTAACCTGCCTGTACACAGTCCAGACGTCTCAGTTATCGATGTCTAGATTCATATTAATAGAGATTAAAATTCAAATTAACTGCTCGCACTTTATGAACTTTAGAATTATCGCACATTCCTCTCTCACTTCGTGCAATAGACAGCAGCAAATCAACTCCGACAAGTATCAATACATTCACGTTCACTAAATCCATCATTCATCCTTAGATGATGATATTTAAAACGCATTGAAAAGAAACGTTGCGCTTGAACGACAAATAAAGATTTTTGTAAGCAATTTTCGGTTACTTAAGGTGTAACTTCAGAGGAAACAGCGGATGACCGACGAAAGAACACGCTTTGACGAAAATGCAAAAATATATAAAAAACAAGTTGATTTTAATCAAGAACAAAAGAACAAAGTCTTTCTGTCAACTTTTCTCTTCAGCTTTAGATCATTAAAGGAGAAGCAAAGCGTTCTAATTTAATTCAAGTAAAGCTTTGCCGGCGGGATATGAGATCGTCAAGGTCAGCATTTTCTTGAAAACTTTACGCCCCAATTGCGGAAAAAGCTTCAAATCAAGATTTTTTTCCCCTTCATATAACTTCCTGTCTCTCACTTATTCATGTATAAATGGTTAATGGCCTTAAGGATAATTCAGTTAGTTTCGCATGGATTTCGATCCGCTCAAGCACGAACATACACAGGAGTAGGTACTTGATTTACATATTCAATGTCGCTGTCGGGCGGTAAATATTACATTAATTATCTAAAACTGTTTCGAATCTTTCCAATTCACTTAGTTTTCACTTGAACAAGGAAGAGGAGTAACATATCAAAACAGTTGATAAAGGAAAATTTGGTACATTGTATCAATCCATCAATTTTCTCTTCAACTCACCTGTACTGAAGCGATCTACATAAGGGAAACAGCTTTAAAGCTACAACTTGATGAAAGTCAGGGGAGGATGTAGGGTTCTTTGATATGTTTGTTAAACCAACATTATTCAATATATATAAATTTGATCACTACCATCCACTAGTTCCTTCTCGGAAAAAAAAAAAAAAAAAAATATATATATATATATATATATATATATATATATATATATATATATATATATATATATATGACATCCTCTTCCGTCGCTCTTGATAAATACTCGTTATAATCAATCAAAATACGTTCTACCTCGAGGTTTATCCCGCGATTCTCTTGATTCATCGCGAAAGTGAAGCATTTAATCTGTTTGATGATCAAAATAGTCTTAAATAAAGTGCCACTATCTAGCAAACAACCAAATAATGAAACTAGACATTCGATCGAGAGCTCGCCCTTCAGGAACTTTAGAATTATAAAAGATTCCTTTCACACTTACCTGCTCTCGACAGTAGCAAATTGACTCCAAGAAGTATCATTACCAGCACCTTAGCTAAATCCATCGTTCAATGCTTTTGCAGAGGAAATTTGAAACGCAAATATCAAGTATGATATAGACACAATTTCTGGTCACTGAAGGTGGGACTTAGGATGATACAGCGGAAATATTACGAGAGATCGCGCTTCAAGGCTATAAAGGACCAAACACGTGCATCCCACAATCCCTTTGGCCATTTGGGTGTCAGAAAATATCCGTACGCTTTCGGAAGTTTTCGGTAAGGATCGTAAGAATGATTCGCCCTCACGAAATCGTTGGATATTTCTTAGATTGTTCTTTAAAACCTTTGCCGACGGGGGTTGAGATCGTCAGGGTCACGCAATGTCTTGGAAGCTTTGCAACACTATTAAGGAAAAAGCTTTAACTCAGATTTTTTCCCCTTCGTCTATCCTCCTGTTTAGCTCTCTCTCATTCATGTCTATGGACGGCAGAATATCGGAGAGCTTGATATATTTTAAATTCGGTTAGTTTCGGATGCATTTGGAACCGATAAGATCATCGCCTTGATAAAACTACTTGATAAATCATATCTACAGCTTTTATTCCTTAATTAATTTGCATTTGTCTACTTATAAATCACTTTTTTTCCAAAAACAAACAAACAAACAAACAAAAACAAAACAAAAATATCTGTAATCTATACTCTTAGGTGTAGGTTTTCGATTGTGTATTTTACTTTAAGAGGGCCACAGGTTTTTCAGTAATTTGAATTACTGTGGAGTGTTACCCTAATAAAAGCAAGTCTCTCTCTTACTCCAAAAATGTTGGAGCTGGCTTCAACGTCAACGAAATGCTACACCACAGAGTCCGAATAAACTTTTTGTAGATCAACCATATTTTTATCAAGATTTGGCCTATGGAACAAGGATTTTAAAACTTGACTCTGGGGATCACCTTGTCATGCCAAATGTCATCAGAATTTTACACGTAAGAGAGGCCTCTCAAAGGCTTTCCCTTCGAGGGCTAGACAACACTGCTGTAAGCGGAACGGTAGGGTTTGAAGCAATGCACAAGATAGTGAAGGAATTGGAAGAGGGTGGGCAACTACAAAGTGGTGTGAAGACGTTCGGAGAACTCTTAAGGGTGCCAAGCGATACTTGAAGACAGAGTGTGGGATACACTGTCAGGACGGATGGTAGTCCTTGCCCTGACCATTAATTTCCATTGATTCCCAAAACTCTGAGTTGCAAGGAAATTGTTCCCATGAACATCAAGCTAGCTGTGATAGTTGCGAAAGTTTGAAATCCGTGATTCAGGCAATCGGAAAAGAAATTGAATATCCTTTGATAACTTTTGACAACATAGAGAAGAAAGAAGACCTTAAACACGACCACGATGTAGCCAGAGAAGTGATTTTTTAGTGGAGGGTGCATATCATCAGGAGTAAGAACCAGGAGAGAGAAAAACATAATTTACTCAGGTCCCTCCAAAAGAATGCCTCCCTCATTGACTGAGCCATGAGGTTCATCCAATTGAATACAGAGAAAAGCAGTCTGAGTGGTTCGAAATATATTGAGCAATATATTGACATGTAAGTCCAATTATTACTTGGAATGCAGAGGACAACGGCCTTGCGATTATGTCATATGTTCATCTATTCGAAAGTTGTGCTTAAGACTGGTATGCGGTTTGCGCAATTCTGGAAAACCTTCTCGGCAACATTAAACAGATCAAGCCTACCGTAAACTAGATATTTTTGCCATCAGATTGCGCAGGCTATTACCACAACAATAATTTAATTGCTGCTGCCTCTATTGCTGGTACACGCGCTGGAATCAAGGTGATGAGGTAAGTTGAAAAGGCTTGTTAAATTACAACGCGCACACATTCTTTGAAGTTGCATGCGCCTTCATACGGACTCTTGGCTTGATCGACTTCTGCTGTTTCTGTTGATTATAGGAAGTGGTAACACAAACAAAGTAGATCAAAATCTTTTGATATTGTACTGCTGGAACGTAATTATCCTCTCGACTCTTGAAACATTGCATATCGTCGACCCCTTGTCGACCCCCTTAAAGGCAGATTAAAACGCATTTTTGCTGAACCCCATAGTTTACATATAATTGCTATAAACACAGTACATGTAGTGAATGAATACAAACCTTTCTCAAAGGATATTCTGGGAGAATTCAAGTAGGTTTATTTATTTACCGTGTTGTCCTTTTGTTGCCTCTTCTTTAGAATCGTTATAAGTATAATTTTCATTTTAACATTTTCACGATGGGCAGAGTGTGATAGTAGAGGTAAGAGCATACACTGAGCTTACCTAGCAAAATCTGTATTAGTATGACAGGTATTGATAGATCAGTTATTCTAACCGAGATACTTCCTTTTCTTATTCTAAAGGTATCATCTGCCAAGGATGATTGTGATCGTATTATTGGTCCGATGAAATGGCAATCCATATATATTGCAATGATGGCCATAACATTTTGCCACACTGTCCTTTGTCGTACTACTGAACCATATACTGAGGTCCAGTTTCGTAAGATGTCGCAGTCATTTGAAGGAAGGTTGACTGCAGGTAGAGGAATCATCAACGGTACATTATCAAGAGACAGCTTTGTGTCGGGCCTTGGGTGCCTGGACTTTCGACTGGTGTTATAATATGAAGCCCAACTTGAAGTACGTTTCACACTCTCTTTTATCGTTGCACCAAATAGCCTAGCATACTCTAGCCTAGACATGTCCACTTTCTTGGAATGGACAATAGCGTGACAATTTTCGACGTCATATGGCTCAAAAGATCAAGCGCTTGGTTGTCATACTCTCTTAGAGTGTCTGCTTGTCTTCTTTGGCCCCATTGTCTTGAAACGCTCTTTTTTTCTCTCTTTCGTTGCTTCCCCGCCATGAGACAGACGCATATGATAGTTAGTCATGATCTTCCTCATAGATAGCGAATTTACAATTTATTTTAGGTTTAGATATCGTGTATTCTAAGTGTATAAGGACTGTAAGTCTTCGTTGAGTCTGTATCGTCTTAAACGAGCCATATATATATATATATATATATATATATATATATATATATATATATATTGGATATAGCGATTAAGCTATTGTAAATAATGACATTGGTATACGTACGATTGCCTTACCAAACACTGTTTTTAAGCTTATGCCGGTGGTTTGGTATGTTGGAAGACATGGTTAACAAACTGATCGACCTTGAACTAAGTGCTCCACATTCCAAGGTCGAAGTCTTGGGCGTCATTCAAGACGCTTGAGCCCCAGCAGATGATCAAAGTCTTAGGCGTCATTTAAGACGCGTGAACCCCCGAGGGATTCCTACGATATTTCAATTGGTTTTCCACGCATTCCTCTCAATAACATTTGCGTTGCATCGGTAGGGAAGCACAGAATTAGGAAGTCGAGCATAGTTTTTTCAGTGTAATTAAGTGAAGAGATTTCTGTAGTTATTTTCTTGTCTGTGTTTTTCATTCATTTTCCCGCCAATTTAAAGAGAACAACAAAATAACAACAACGACAATACAGCAGATTCAACCGCTTTTCTCTTATTCGCTATTCTCGGTTTGCAGCTGACGTCATACATTTATGCAAATTAAGCGTCCGTCATGTTGGTGCTCATCTCGGGTGTGAAATTTCATGCAAATATATCGCCATCTCTACCGCACCCTCTTTCGAATACTTTGTTTTATGGATATTTCCGGTGAAAAAAAACCATAATTAAAAGAGAATATTCTCCTTAGGATACCTGTACTTTTGACCTAAGCGGAGGACCTAGAAAGCCACGTTCGAGAGCGATCTTTTAAGAAAATTTATGTGGTTGGTGTCGATCCAGTAGCTATTCGAAGCGAGCACTGAATTCAACTCAGAATGTCTGTCTCCGATAGAAGTCTCGAACCTTCTTTCTAATTTAGTCCTGGAGACAAGTTATTGTGCAAATAAGCAATTTGAAGCATTCAAAAGTCTTGAGGCGTACAACCTAATGGTGTCTGGCTTCGTAACATCGGTTCAAGGAGCAGAGATTGTTAACCAGATTGTAGTTTTGGCGAAGGTGAGATATTAGCAGCAGATGAACGATCCTCTTGTAGACCTGGATTGTCCCAGAAAGTGGTACACAAATATGCGTCAAGAAAAAGGAACAAATATAGTATGAGAAACATGCGAAAAGTTCCTCAATCATAACGCACTGATCCCAACGCACTACCTCAAGGAAATGCTTGGCTTAATCCTTAAAGAAAATTCGTTTTAATTAATTGAGGAGAGCTTCCTCCACAAACAAGGAACCGCTTTGGGTATGAAAATAGCAGTGCCATTTGCCAATATTTTCATGACGGAAACTGAAAAGAAATTAATCCAACAATTAAAGCGAAATCAAACCAAAAGAATGGAAACGTTACATTAATGACGTTTTCTCCCTTTGGGATTGCGACAGGAAAGAGGTAAATCGGTTAATTTAACGGGATAACCATTTCCACCCTACTATCAAATTCACGGCTGAAATATCAGAGAATCAACCAAATCACTTTTCTCGATACCACGGTTTTCAACAGGAAAAGATTCGCAAAAAATTTCATCTGGGATATCAAAACTCATTAGAGGCAGACTGAGACTTTCCAATTACGCACTTCGCCTCGTGCCACCCACCAGGCGTAAAATATGGTTCATTAAAGGCAAGCAATAAGATAGCCTGGAACTAACTCTTCGAAAAAACATTTGAAGTGGGCCGTTTGAAATTCAAGAAAAGCCTCGAAGTAAGAGGGTACCCAGAAAACATCATAGAAAGGTGTCTGGCAGGGGTCAGCTTTGCCTCTTGACAATAGGCCTTTAAATATACACAAAAGCCGAAAGGTCACGAACGCTAATTGCCTTTCGTCACAACGTACCACCCGGCAGTTAAAAATTTAAAACAAATATTGATGGAATAGTGGAGTCCGATACACAATCAGCCTTTACTGAAAACAAATTTTACAAAACTTCCGATCATCTTTTATAAAAAGGAAGAATCTTTAAGACATGCTTGTAGAGCAAAAAATATAATTTGAAGGCAGTAATGCGACGCAACCACGAAAGCCACGTGGGGAGTCCGTGCTGGTCTATCGTTATCTTTATTCTCACATCGTGTCGCTGCGACTTATCGCTTGTATCTAATTTCTTCTCATCTCTGTTGTCAATTTTTCTTTGAAGGAAGACTTATTTTTAATAACTGATGTATTCGATAAAATCCAATCCCTTTGTCCCGATCACTTCTGCTGCCACAGCCGAAAACTACACAAAGAACCATTCCTACTTTCTCACACACCTTACTACGATTGCATTTGTAACTAATTGTTTGGGCACCAACAGGGCGGATAGCAGCCGTCGTCAAGACAAAAGTCACGCGGGTGAAAACCAAGAGTTGGAAAATCGAAGTCGAATTCATTCAATAATGTAATGATATTATGGACGACAGTCAGACAATCAATCAGACCAAGCATTTTGCAGACACAGGAAATATCCCTAAGAAAAGGAATGAGTACATAATCGATACAGAGATTTTAAAATAGCCCAACCGCTGAAAGACAAGGTAATGATTTATTCCTCTTTATTTAAGTGTTTACATGATAGGGGGGTGGAAATAGCAGCTTCTCAGAGACACATACCATAGGCATTGTGTTTACCTCAGCTTTTAAGGATTAGCGCTATTCATCTTAAATACGAACAATCCACTTAAACATTAACATACTCAGAAGCAAGTAATTGATTCATATATTCAATGTCGCTGTCTTCTGTTGATTTCACAAGGGAAGTGTACGTTCGGGAACCATCGTTTTCAGAGGTCTGCAAAACATTCAATTTTATTTGTTAAAAAAATTATGTCATGATCGACTTGGCAGGCTTAGTAATGCTGGAAAACACGACTAAAATCGCGAATGCAAATTTAAAAAAAAAAAAAAAAATGAACGAACCATAACCGCTGCCAAGCGTAAATGAGACATTCATTCAAATACATTTCTAGTGAAAGTTTTGTTAGATACTGCGCTTAAAATTTATTGCCTTTTTTTCCAATGAGATCTCTTTGCTCGGCATTCCTAAAATGGTCTTAATCAAACAAGTGATGTTTGAGATAGATATAAAGGAAAATAAGGACATAAACGGATGAATAAAACTGGATAAATAATAATGGTAAATGGATAAAACAATCAAACTTATGTAATATGGAAAGTTTTATGTTAAAAGACCACAGTCAAGGTGCGTCAGAGTAGCAATATAGGTGCAGGGAAAGGGGCACATGCAAAGAGCAAAGAGGAACAGCTAAAAAGTAAAATAAAGGAAGTATCGCACATCCTTTATTTCCCTTTTTTATGAGGCTCATATTGGTTAGCTTTAATTTAGTTACAAGTATAATTACCATCATTGACTCCGGAAGCAGTTCGGTGTATACACCCTCCTGTTGGACTAGCGGTTCCCTATGGAACCTCTCAATCCCGGTTCCATTTCCCGAAGCAAACTCTAGCCGGGCACCAACATTCAAAACATTTAATGGCAAACTCTCTTGAAAGTCACGTTGATTCCTGTATAAAGAGCGAAAAGAAATAAACACACAAAAAGAAAAGAGAGAAAAGGTCCAGGTTTATTATTAATGATCTTTGAAAATGCAATAAGACTGACTGGCAACAAGAATGCAAAAAAACTTTGACAAGTTTTAACAACTAACAACGACCAGCACCCCACATTTATTTGGTGAAGATTCATGAATATGATTTCTACTCAGCTTAGAAAATCTACAGAGTTCAGAGCAGAGCCATTTAAAGCATTATAATATTGTTCTCTAATAGACAGCTTGGATGCCTTGTGCTCTAGTGACAGTGGATCGCCTTCGAGAAATCGCCAAATCCACTCTGGAATAGGAATGACGATCTCTGCATCGATGGGCATAAAAACCTAGTTTCAGCCTATCGAAAAAAATTATTTAGGCTCTTGTCCACTGGCTTTTATGCAACTACAGCTGCATTAGCTGTCTGGCTTTTGTCACTTTTTAAAGCATAGAGCCACCTGTCTCTACATTTCTGGGTAAGTGTTCTACCCTCCCAAAACAGCCGAAAACTCTTTGTTACACTTCGAAAACAAACCAAGTGAATAGTTGAAATGGATGCCACAGAGAAAATGTATTCCTTACGAATCATTAATTTTTATGTATTGTTTAAGGGATAAACTCGGCCTTGATTTACATGTGCTCCAGGCTGAATAAATTTCGAATAAAAGTGACACAGATTGAAGTAACTTACATTTTGACAGCTTTTTTTCTTGAGGCTAGCGGATAAAATAAAGCACCACCGTTAGCAGTAAACAGAGAAATAAATGACTTTTGTTTTCTTCAAAAGGGTTCAACTTAGGTTGTTGGAAAAAAGAAAAAAAAAAAAAGAAGAAGGAAAAAAATTGACGCCAGACTTCGGATTTGTCGGTTCATCCGGCAGCATTTAAGTAAAAACGTATACATGTACTCGGTATCTCGGGTGACACATTAACAACTTACCCAGCTAAGAGGTAGTCGCGCAGCCTATTGGTAATGTGACCAACTATTTCCTTTGGGCACGTCATTTAATACGTTTACTTTACTCGGATTTGTCGTTGCGTGATTTCATGATCCTTTAGGTATGATTTTTCCAGAACCAGTCGGTCTTACAAGCCAGCATAGCATTGTATGTTCAGGACACTTTAGAGCAAGAGGTTGTAATTTATTTCTTCGCTACAACTCAGTTTTTCTTTTCTCTTCTTTTTTTTTTTTTTTTTTTTTGCTTTTTTTTCACCTTTACTCACTACTCTTAGATTTGGCTTACTTACCAATTACATATATTTATATATCTAGAACTATTGCTTAAAAAGGGTCTTGATATTAGCAGACAAGTAACTACTTTAAAGAAACATGTATTACCAATTCAATTTCCAACCCTTTGTATATTAGTTAACTGAAGATGACAGAAGTTTCTGTCGAAACATGTCTTACAGACTTAAAAGTTTTATCGCTTTTTTAAAAACTATTGCTTAATTATTACTGAATGATATGTTGATCAAGCCTGCCCCTAAATTGCCTTGATAATAGAGATGACTAAAAGTCAAGTTTAATTTAAAGAAAAAAGAAAACAAAATCCAAGTACCCATTTCTAGATGGTTTTTTCGTAGCAGTATGAAAACCACGGTGAGGATGATCATCACTATAAACAACAATGCTGCTGAAATAGCGATTGGCAGATAAAGGATGCCTTTCTCGAGGTCATCGACCTTTACCACTACTGGAACTGTGGGAAAAGAACTAACGACATTTATTAACACTTTAACTCCCATAGGTAACCAGGAAAGAATTTCTCCTTACAATATAAACATAATACAGTAGACAAGTGGAGAAGATAAAGAAGAGTATCAATTAGGAGTTTATTAGTTGATCAGATATCAAATTCACTGAAATACCATCATTAGAATTGAATGGTAGATAGCGATGAGAATTACTAATGAGATAGGAGTGAACACACCTTAGCACCCTAACATCAGTATGCATATTCTCCATACTGCTCTCTCTACATTTCCTGGGGTGCAACAAGGATTTTGTTTAAAAATTATGAGCTTATTCAGCTGATGATCGTTTCCTTTATTCTATTGACCTTCGTATTTGATTCAGAGGTAACATTGTGAGGAGAAATAAAAAGGTTGTCACTCATTAGGGTCAAAGGGTCGAGTAACCTGCGTTATTGTTATTTTACATGCTAATAAGGGAATAACATGACTTTTTGAGGGAATATTGTTTATTTGCGCCCGCGTAGTGTCATTTGCGGCCCGAGCGCGAAGCACTACAAGGGCGCAAATAAACAATATTCCCTCAAAAAGTCATGTCATTATCATTATTATCAATAAACAAGGCCAAATGATATCAAGAATGCGAGTTTTAATAATACAAGCTAAGTGAATGACGAATTCAAAGTCACTTCAAATCATCATGTAAGCTGTAGGGCTGATAATGCATTAGCAGCCCGCTGTCAGTCTTTTGCGGCCCGCTGAGCGTGTGTTTTGAAGAGGCCGATTTTCTATTTGGCCGCGTATATTGATAATAATGGTAATTAACATGTAACATGTTATCATTTTACATGTTAATGGGTCATTCCATTACTCACTTGACTCGTTAGTTCTCACTTTTAGTGATACTGACCAAGGGCCACTTCCCTTATCAGTTTCTGCTCTCACTTGGATGTCAAACCATGTGTAAGGCGTTAGCTTGTCCAATGTCGCAGATCTGCTCACTGTAACTACTCTTTGTTGAATGTGGGATATTCCAGCTGCCTGCCACTTAACACAGTACCTTGTTATTCCATCCCCTACATCAGTAGGAGCGCTCCAAGAGATGACAATTTCGTTTGGTGAAACAGAATTTGTAGAGAGTGAGGATGGCTGGCCCGGCAAGCCTAAAAATTAACATGATAAAATGGTATAGATATTAGAAATCAATCATTTAAATGGTAATAGTAACATTCCTTTCCATTCCCCATTTAATTTGGGGCTAATAATATTGACTAAGGCTTGTCTGTTCTTTTCTATTTACCTTCATGAATGAATTTAAAGTTAAAGATAAGAAGGAATTTCAGAGAGTAAGTCGGGGAAGATTATGCCACTTTACTTTACTTATAACTTGATTCAGCATTGATTCACATCATCGTTCCGACATATTTGCTGGATAGCTCAAGTCCTCAACAGTTACAACGCTAATAGGTACCACATATGGTGGACGCCGTCGCCTTTGTTGATTTTTTCTCTTTTATACTGTCATGTAATCTTTTTAACTATCTTCTGCGGTGTAACTGACTTTCGAGAGAAGGACTGGGCCGTAATACGATTGACTTATTCTTATTCTCAGATTCGTGTAGTGAGAATTAAGAGTCTATTATCTCCTGCACCTGTCAATTCACATATGAATCCTGCATAAGATTTGGGTGAAGTACAGCTGACATCGTTATAGAGCCCGTAGTTATTAAGATAGTCTCTGTACATTTGCGCGCAGTTCTCTTCATAATCACCACCTCTGTTGTTAGGTTCTCCTCTTGCCCAGGGCCAATGTCCTCTGCTGGACGCATTCACTGAGCTGTTATCACTTAACCATCTCCACACTCCAGTTGATGTATCTTCCCACAAACCTATGAAGTATTCAGTGGTATTCTCTCTTTGAATGGTTTGCCTCAGGAAGTTCCATTCCTCACGACTCTCGATTGAAACAAGGTTATATCCAGACTGTTCATTACAGATTCTTTTGCTTCCAACCCAATTGTATCGGGTACCATTTCTCCCAAAGAAAATGTACCCGGAACCATGGAAGTACTTCTCGAAAGCTGAATGTAAAAATTAAAAAAAGACACACCCATTAACCTTATCAGCCGATAACACCTTGGTAGAAAGTTTAAAGGCAGAAAAAAATTGCTCTAACACTAATATTCTTTGAAGCTAAATAGCATCCAAAACAAGCTTAGTTGAACGTAAACAGTTCTTATTGGTCGCTCTGGGTATGGATCTAAAACATAAATAGTTTATTGTTCTCTTCATTGGGTTTTTTTCTTTGTTTCTTGGTTTTTGTTGTTGTTGTTGTCTTTTATTCGGTGTCGGGGATAAGTTTCATTTCAAAGTTCCAGTATCCTTCTTAATACGGATGTATTTCACTGTTGGATCCTACACGCTAGTGTGTAGAACAAGCAGAATAGCTGTTGTGTACTAACTTTATTAAACTCTATTTTCAACTACCTCACTTAAACTACACAAAAACTTAATTTCGGCTTTGTTTACTGAAAAATAGCTGCATCGATTGTAAGTTTGAAATGGTTTCGTAGTGTCTGAAGACATTGCAATATCTAAAGTGCGGTGGGCACTATATGTCCGGCCAAGTACAGTGTTAAATTACTGACTGAACAAAGAAAATATAGTGCATCTTTTTTTCATTTACCAAGCAAGCATACTCAATAATCAGCCTTAAAAAAAACAAAAATACAAAAATAAAACAAAGCGAAACAAGAGCAAAACAAAACAAATAAACAAATAAATAAACAAAAAACATCTACATGTTAGTCTAAACATTTTGCTTACCAGCATCACTCTTTACGTAAATGGTTTTAGTTAGCAAAACGAGAGCAGGATATATCGTAAAACACTAAACAACTGCCTCCCACAGTGTGCTCAAGCTTTAAAAACAAAATTGTTTGCAAATCGTGGTATGATATGTGTCTCAGGCCCTTCAATTCTGCACTTGTAAACAGGTAATTCGTCCTGGTAGAGCTAAAACAAGACTGTCAAAGCCAAACACGCGCACGTGTATCAAGCACGAATGTATTTTTACTTTTTATCTGACGCTTCCACCATTAATACTCTTTTCGATATATACTGCTGACCCAAAAACATTGTTGTATTTAGCCTGAAAAGAATCTAAGATTTCTCAGACTACTTTAGCACTTTCTATTCAATTATACAGTGTTGTGTTGAATAAAAATGAAAGTTCCCTTTAAGCACTAACTGATAAAAAGATACTTTCTGTGAAGACGCTCTTAATTAATTACGTTTATGGTATTTCTAGACTGTCAGCTTGAATTACTTTCAATACTTTGATCGAGATGAAGGAGCCATCGAGGTTGCTAGGAAGCCAAAATGATGATGTTTCAAACGCCACGAAAGACAAAGTTACGCTTGAACGATCAATTAAGATTTCGAAGCATTTTTCGGTCACTCAAGGTGTGACTTGGGAAGAAACAGCGGAAGGCTGGCGAAAGATCACGCTTTAAGGGAAATGCAAAAATATATTAAAACCATGTTGATTTTAATCAAGAACAGGCATTGAGAAGAATCCATCAATTTTCTGATGCAACACACCCATGCTGAAGCGATATACACAAAGGAAACAGCTTTTGAGCTACAACTAGGCGAAAGCTAGTGGAGGATGTAGGGTTTTATGATATGTTTGTTAAACCAGCATTATTCAACATAAAGAAATTTTATCATTACCATCTTCTAGTTCCTCCTCAAAAAAACAAAACAAAACAAAACAATCCCATCCTAGCTCGTCCGTCACTCTTGATAAATGCTTGTTATAATCGATCAAAACGCGTTCTACCCTGAGGTTTATCTCGCGATTCTCTTGATTCATCGTGAAAGTGAAGCGTTTTATTTAATCAGTTTGCTGATCAAAATCGCCACCATCTAGAAAACAACGAAATAATGAAACTAGACCTCGCGCCTCGTGAACTTTAGAATTATGAAAGATTCTTTTCTCACTTACTTGCTTTCGACAGTAGCAGACTGACTTCAAGAAGTATCAATACCGACACCTTCACTAAATCCATCGTTCAGTGCTTTGAAGGAGGATATTCGAAACACAACGAAAGTGCATTAAGGGTACGCTTCCACTACCAATTAAGATATAAACGCAATTTCCGGTCACTCTTGGTGAGACTGGGGATGATACAGCGGAAGTATTAAGAGAGATCGCGCTTCAAAGAAACTTTAAAAGTAGCTTTACGACAAGTTGATTTCAATCAAGAACGAGATAACGAAAAAGATGAGAAAACAACACAATCTCTCCTTATATCATTTTTACTACAGCTATGGATGGAATCGGATCGACTCAAGCATTAGCATACACAAGTTTAGGTACTTGATTCACATATTCAATGTCGTTGTCGGGCGCTAGAAGCTACGCTAACTAGACGCAAATTTGCGCTTGCTCTGTTGAAAAGAAACTTTGTTTTTGTGCTTGCATTGGTGTGGGCCTGCCGCGAACGGTAAGTACATATTTTTGTATGCGTTTTGAGCGTATTATACATAGTATCTGTGCTGATTTTGGACCGCACAAACCGCTCTTCTTCCGCCATTATACTATAGCATGCGCTTATCGGCCAAAACGTCGCCCATGTGTCAGAATTAAAACGTCACGCATGCGTGTTAAGGACTTAACTGCAATTTGCGACTGGACAAAAAAAGAAAACGATGGCGGAATTTTAACTCGGGCGTTTCCTTTGGAAAGCCCGAATAATAATCTATAAACAGTTTTGAACCCTTCCATTTCACTTAGTTTTCTCTTGAATAAGCAAGAAGAGTAATATATCAAAACAATGAAAGTAAGAGTCAGCACATTGTATAAAACCATTAATTTTCTCATACAACACACCCATACTGACGTGATATACACAGGGGAAACAGCTTTAAAGCTGAAACTAGATGAAAGCCATTGTAGGATGTAGGGTTCTTTGATATGTTTGTTAAATCAACATCATTCAATACATATAAATTTGATCCCTATTAGTTCTTTCTCAAAAAAATAATTATGCCATCCTTGTCCGTTGCTCTTGATAAATGCTTGTTAAAATGGTCAATTGGTCAAAACGCGTTTTACCTCGAGGTTTATCTCGCAATTCTCTTGATTTATCGCGAAAGCGAAGTGTTTGATTTAATCAGTTTGATGATTAAAATAGTTTAGAATCAATCGCCACCATCTAGAAAACAACCAAATAATGAAACTAGACAACCGATCGAGAGCTCGCCTTTCATAAACTTTAAAATTATAATAGATTCTTTTCTCACTTACTTGCTCTCGACACTAGCAAATTGACTCCAAGAAGTATCAATACCAGCACCTTAACTAAATCCATTGTTCATTGCTTTGAATGAGGGTGTTTGAAACGCAACCAAAGAGCATTAAAGGTACACTTGGACGACCAATTAAGACATTGAGGTGGTCACTTAGGATGATACAGCGGAAGAATTACGAGAGATCGCGCCTCAAGGGCAAAAGACGTGCATCCCACAATCCCTCTGACTATTTGGGCGTCGGAAAATATCCGTACGCTTTCGGAAGTTTTCGGCAAGGATCGCGAGAATGACTTGCCCTTCCAAAATCGTTGGATATTTTTTGGATTGTTCTTTAAAGCTTTGCTAGCGGGATCGAGGTCGCCAGGGTCAGCACTGTCTTAGAAACTTTACGCCACAATTATGGAAGATAATACTATTCATGTATATGATCGGTGGCCTTTTGGATAGCTTGATATATTTTAACTGCAGTTAGTTTGGGATGGATTCGAATCCACTCAAGCATTAACATACTTAGGATTCGGGCGCCAAAGGTTACATTAATTATCTAAAAACTGATTTGAATCTTTCCAATTCACTTAGTTTTCAAGCAAGAAGAGTAATTTATTAAAGCAGTGAATAAAGTAAAATTTAGCACATTGTATAAATTCGTCTTTTTTTTTTTTTTCATGCAACACACCTGTACTGACGCAATATACACAAGGGAAATAGATTTAAAGCTACAACTAGCAGATGAAAGATAGTGAAGGATGTAGTTTACTTTGATATGTTTGTTAAGTGAGCATTACTCAATATACAAAAATTCGATCAGTATTATCACTATTGACAGTCTACTTATTCCTTCTCGAAAAGACTATGCCATCCTCGTCCGTCGCTCTTGAAATATACTTGTTATAATCGATCAAAGCGCGTTCTACCTCGAGGTTTATCTCGCAATTCTCTTGATTCATCGCGAAAGTGAAGCGTTTAATCAGTTTCATGATCAAAATAGTGTAAAATCGAGTGCCACTATCTAGAAAAATTTAAATAATGAAATTAGACATTCGATTGAGAGCTTGCCCCTCATGATTTCTAGAATTATTAAAGATTACTTTCCCACTCACGTGCTCTCGACAGTAACATATATTACTTTAAGAAGTATCAATGCCAACACCTTCGCTCTACTCATCGTTCATTACTTTGGATGAGGATATTTGGAACGCCACGAAAGTGAAATAAAGGTACGCTTGGACGACCAATTTAGATATAGACGCAATTTCCGCTCACTAAACGTGGGACTTAGGATGATACAACGGAAGTGCCGTTCTCGCTAAGAGCGGTTCTCTCGACTTCCCGTCTAAAAAAAAGGTTTTCTATTATTTTTTGCAGGTATAAATCGGGCTAAAAAAGCATATCAGTGGATAGTTTATACACCAATGAGGTCACTGATTGCCTCAAACCCGCAGGTATCTCTCTAATTCTCATCCACCTACGTCTTGAAAACAACTCAAATCCATGAGTTTACTCAATTACGCACCCTTCAGAGGTCATTTGCATTATTATGAAATTGACCAAAAATCCCTAGTTGTCCTAAAATGTTGCATAAACCTGATTTATCGCAAAGCATGCAGGACCAACAAATTGAACAAAACAAAAGCGATCGAAAGACGCCTCTTCGATAATATTCAGAAACAGGTCATGAACCACGCACAGAGTGGAGAAGATCAAAATTTAAGAATTCAACTTAGCACCCTGGTCACTACATACATACCGCGTAGCTTAAAGCTACATAGAAACAATTAAAATACTTGTATATTTCGGTGTCATTTACGAAACAATACGTGTGAACTCTGCAAGAATTCTTGCAGTTTCGACCAAGATTTCGCACATGGAATGCAATCCTCGGACGTTCATTTCTGAAAATTTGCTGCCGTCATCAAATATTTTATGCTGTTACAGTCCACAACGTTCTTAAAGAAAGACTCAATTTTTTTTCCACTCCAACCACCCGCCTCACTTCAATATTTATGAGGGGAGTTAAGGTCACAGCATACCTCGATCCAACCCCTTCACTTTAGCTAAGGTTGTGCCTTACGCGTTTCTTTAGAGAGGAGAGTTGCCTCAGTTATTCATTTATTTTAAGAGATTTATCCAAAAAAAAAAAGGAACTTGTCTCTTGGAAAGCAAAGATTGTGGTGACTGCGGCCATTTCAGCGGAGTTTCAGCCCCGATATCTTTCCTGGAATGCCAGGACAACGTATCAAGTCATTTAAAGTACTACTGCCGATCCAGCAAAATCCTAGAGTTGGATGATTTCATGTTGTTTCGTTCCGGTCATTTTGGCCTCGAAATGGAAAAAGTAAAACAGATGTTTGTGTGTTCTAAACATCGGAACGCCTTGGGAAACATTGGAAATGCGGTTAAAGTACTTGCCAGCATCCAGCGCACAAAGGAAACTGTGAGACAGTGAAAGGAAACCGAGTGTTCAAAGTTAGACTGGCCGGAAATGTTTTTAAAAAGTCTACGGAATTATAGTTGCAGTCCGGATCACATTAGTAATATTTTTTTTCAATTTCTAGATTGTGAAGGCTAGTGTCACTAATAATTGATTGGCAAGGCCTATCTGCCTCAGCAGGGTGGGTTAGAATTGTCTCCACAAAATCATAGGACAAATTTTTGCCACGAAAAAATGTTTCTGTTTTTGCACCGGCTTAAAAATTTCAAATCTGTCAAATTTCGTCAGTGCTTGATGTGC
>NC_089325.1:13691234-13698734 GCF_036669915.1 Pocillopora verrucosa
GATTGGCAACAAGAATGCAAACAAACTTTGAGAAGTTTAAACAACTAAAAACAACCAGCACCCCACATTTATTTGCCGAAGATTCATGATTTCTAAATATTTTTTAATATTTTTCTAATATGATTTCTACTCAACTTAGAGAACCTACGGAGTTCCAGAGCAGAGCCATTTAAAGAATTATAACATCGTTCTATAGTAGACAGCTTGGGTGCCGTGTGCTCTAATGATAGTCGATCGCCTTCGAGAAATCGCCAAATCCACTCTGGATTAAGAATGACGATTTCTGCATCGATGGGCATGAAAAACCTAGTTTCAGCCTAACAAAAACAAATTATTTAGGCTCTTATCCACTGGCTTTTATACAAATACAGCTGCATTATCTGTCTGGCTGGCTTTTATCACTTTTTAAATCATAGAGCCATCTGTCTCTGCATTCTGGGTAAGTGTTCTACCCCCCTAAACAGCCGAAAACTCTTTGTTACACTTCGAAAACAAACCTAGTGAATAGAATCATTAATGTTTATGTATTGTTTAAGGGATACACTCGGCCTTGATTTACAAATGCACCAGACTGAACAAATGTCGAATAAAGGTTACACAGAAGTAACTTACATTTTGACAACTTTGTTTCTTGTGGCTAGCGGATAAAACAAAGTAACACCGTTAGAAGTAAACACAGACATAAATGACTTTTGTTTTCTTCAAAAGGGTTCAACTTAGGTTATTGAAAAAAACAAAGGAAAAAAAAATGGCGCCAGACTTCGGATTTTTTGGTTTATCCAGCAGTATTTTAGTGGAACACATACATGTACTTGGTACCTCGGGTGACATATCAACAACTTACCCAGCCAAGAGGTAGTCGCGCAGTCTACTGGTAACGTGACCAACTATTTACTTTGAGCACGTCATTTAATACGTTTGTTTTACTCGGATTTGTCGTCGCGTGATTTCATGATCCTTTAAATATGATTTTTCCAGAACCAGGCGGTCTTACAAGCCAGCATAGTATTGAAGTCCAGGACACTTTAGAGCAGGAGGATGTAATTTATTTCTTCGCTACAACTCAGTTTTTCTTTCTCTTCTTTTTCTTATTTTGTTTGTTATCACTGTTGTTATTATATTTTTTCCACCTTTACTCACTACTCTTACTTTGATTTGACCTACTTACCAATTACATTCATATACATCTCTAGAAGTATTGTTTTCAAAGGGTCTTGATATTAGCAGGCAAGTCAAGAATTTAGAGAAACATGTGTTACAGACAAGAAAGCGACAAAAGTTTTAAGTCTGTAATACATGTTTCGACAGAAACTTCTGTCATCTTCAATCATTTTATGTCCAAATTCAACTTCCAACCCTATGTACATTAATTAACTGAAGATGACAGAAGCTTCTCTCGAAAGATGTATTAGGGACTCAACAGTTTTGTCGCTTTCTTTAAAAACTATTGTTTAAGAGGCGATCTCTGTAAGAGCGGTCCAGGGCATTTCGCATCGGAAAAAAGTTTTCCCTCAAACTTTGCCCAATAAACTATCTTTGGTAACAAGTAAATAAAACCACATTAGTTTCTGGAAATACGTCAAAATAAAAATTTTAGAGCTCTCAAAAGTCAAAGCTGCAAAAGGCCCTTTTTTGACCTCTTGCGACATCGAAAATTTCAAAAGTTGAATAGCCCGGTCTTCGTATCACACCGCATGCAGCAAAAAATATTTTGTATTCTTAAAGTGTGTGATATATAAGGTGTATAAAATGCATTTCAATTTTGATATTCGTTTATTCAGAGGCTCGTCATAATTTATTTAAAAACACTCGTTGGACAGCTTACTGAAATTGGTTAAAAGTACTCTTTCTTTCTTGGTTGATATTGCTCAAGTCCAGACCAGACCATTAAAAACTCCGCTTGATTTCTGCTAATAAGATGTTTGGCTGCAGAAAAAAATAAAAACATCTTGCACTTATTGATTTTCTTCGCCGAGGTGACTTCGAACTTTTAGCGATATTGCTAGCGTGACAGCCGATTATGCAAATTAGTTCATTGAGCAAACTCCGACCGTTTTACATGGGTAACTCAATAAATCTTAGATTTTAACCATTTTAAGTAGACAATATAGTAGAAAATATAGTGGAGAGAGCTTTAATACCACACCGATTAATACCTTAAACATTTTAAAAGGCCAAAATTTGACAAATTTTATTATCTCGTGACGAAAGACGTCAACAACAACGTATCGAATATCATAATTTTGATTAGCGCT
Source organism: Pocillopora verrucosa (assembly GCF_036669915.1). NCBI lineage: Eukaryota > Metazoa > Cnidaria > Anthozoa > Scleractinia > Pocilloporidae > Pocillopora > Pocillopora verrucosa. The sequence goes on from NC_089325.1 coordinate 13,693,490, forward strand.
CGCAAACCCCTTTTTAAAAATTGGGCTTCTGTTATTTCATATTTGAGTTCTGATGGCTTACGCTATTCAAACCTGTATGAATATTTCAAAACCAAACTACAGGATTCTATTTAGTGTAACCGGCGATAACAGCACACACTGAAATACACCGTGACCACTGTCACATAATTCAATTGTGTAATTATCCTGAATTGCTTCTCCCTTCGTATTAAAGCAGCGATAACATCGCCTTTTGGATCAGAATTCTGGTCGGCAGGAATAGGGAAAATTTTTTCTGCACACCTGTCTTTATGAAAGTTTCTATTCAGAACTCTAGGGAGTACTTGTGGAAAAGGACCCCGCGATTTTTGAGGAAATAAATTATTACGTTACGTGTCACCTAATTTTTCCAACAATTAGCTATATCTATATTGTAAAGCGCGTAATTTTATTAGCTGTAATTCTTATGTCTCTTTCGGTACTGGTTTGCTTGGGATTAATAACGCTAAATTCTTGAAGCGGTATTCGCCACAAGAAGTTCTGTTTTCAGTCGCGTTCCTCAGAAACTTCGTTCGGAGACTCACGAGGAGTTTCCGGTTTGTTTAACTTGCCACAGAGTACTGACTCAATAAAGAGTCATCTCTGCTTAATTCATTTGTCAAAAGAGAGTTTCACAGAAGGAGAGCTTATCTTTGCAAGGGCTGGCCTGTTCGATATAGAAGACTCAGTTCAGGAAGTTCTGGCCCCAAAGTTCAGCGTGCCAGTTTCCGACACACCCTGGTAGCGATTCGAAAGGGGTAAAGAGCCGGTATTCTGTCAATTTGCAAATTTCGAAGGCCATTTCTAAGATGTATGGCGTTCTATAGAGGTTTAGACGATACTGCAGCTGAGGGAGCGGATGGTATGGAGGATTTTCTCCAAATTATAGACGAATTGGAAAGCGTGGTAGCAGAAAAGGACCAGTGTAAAAAAGTTCGGAAGAGGCTTCAGGAGAGTAAGTTGTACCTGAAGACTACATACCTTAATCACTGCGAAGAGGACGATAGCAAATGTGCCGATCACTGTAGGGTCTTTGCACTGAGCCATGCTGGTAACACTGACGTTCAGAAAGTATGCAGTCACAGTCACAACGTGAAGTGTGAGGATTGTGAGAAGCTGAAGAGTGTTCTTGAAGAAGTAAATGGCATTATTTCTGAGTACACAATGCAGTTGGGTAGGTTTCAAGCGGAAGACTATTTGTGTGAAGCAAAAAATGCTGCCGCTAAGATCTTTGAATGGAGAGGGCATATCCTGAGAGCAGAAACCAGGATCAGTGCCAGCGGAAAGTTGTCGATACTTTGGAGGGAGATGAAGCATTTATAATAGTTGACTGGACAATGAAGTTCATAGCGATGAAGTTCCGGGAAAAGCAAGCAGAATGGTTTCCCAAGAGGGAAATCAATTGGCATGTGAGTAGCGTGGTTGTTGTAAGACAGGAGGAAAGCCTGGAAGTAACCTGATACGTACACCTTCTTAACAGCTGTAAAAAAGATTGGTTTTCAGTGCTGTCAGTCCTAAAAAATCTTTTTGTCACCATAAAGTTACGAAATTCAGGAATAAAAACGGTCTTTCTAAGATCGGATGAAGCAGGTTGCTATCACATCATCAAGATTGCCACTTTCAGCAATTTACACAAGAGGGCCTGCGCGTTTGGAGAGCGTTTAATTTTGGGCCTGGATAGTTTATTCGGTAAAATTAAAATTGCAATTTTTCCACAGAAAAATGACGGATCTGGTGGAGGAGATTCCATTTTTCCCCACTACTGCTCGACGAACTGCATCAGCAGGAGAAAGCAATAATGGCAACGACGGTAGTTCCTATCAATGCCCTGAACCTGGTTGCGATAAAAAGATTTTAAGACCCAGGCCGACCTTGACTTCCATATGAATTAGCTAGTTCATCATGTAAGTCCTGTGCCTGCGAGCATGACTTAAAGTCTTTATGACAAAGTGAAGAGGTAGTGGGTTCATCACTTTCAGTCATTGTCATTAGAAGGTGAAAGTTCGACTGAACTGGTTGCAGTGGCCACAGAACCCTTGACAAGTACATCAAAGCTTCCCATGGGATGGGCTCTTCATAAGAGAGGTGCAAGTGAACGGCTTTCGCAAAACGTCAGGCAGTACTTGAAACAGAAATTTAATATCGGATGAGACACTGGCAGAAACCAAACCCAGAGAAGTACCAAAGGATATGCGAACTGCTTGCACAATAGATGGAGAGAGAATGTTCGATAGAACAGAGTGGTTATCCAACAAACAGATTCGGGGTTTCTTCTCGAGATTGTGCCTTAAACAGCGATCTAAAATACAACAAGAATCGGACGATGCCACCGACGCAGACGACCACTTGATAGAAGCATCTGCTTCTGATGTAGACGAAGGGTGTTTGAGAGAGGCGAGGAACACAGTAACGGATGAGATAGATTGAAACATCCAATCATGTTTGATATCTATGATGTGTGCTCGTTGGCAAGAGAAGCAAGGTTGTCTAGTCCCAAAGTCAAGATGCTAAGAGACATATGCGAACATTTTGAGCTCGCATTCAAAATCCAAGATACAAATGCAGCACCTCTTGCAAAAATGGAGGAAACGATTTCGGAGTGCAGTTGTCATGCAATCTAGTTATGACGTTCACCCGTTATGCGAATGCGATATCTTTTTTTACAAGAACTCTTCAAACTTATGAACAGAGACTGTTATGCAGACAGATGTGACGATCAAATATAATTTTTTCCCTTTCAGCGAGAAATCTGAGAAATCGCTGCTTTATTTAGACGTGAGAAGTATTCAGGACAACTACACGATGGAATTACGTGACAGAGTCACTGGTCATGGTGTATTTCAGTGTGTGCTGTTATCACCGGTTACACTAAATAGAATCCTGTAGTTTAATTTTGAAATGTTCATACAGGTTTGAATAGCGTAAGCCATCAGAACTCAAATATGAAATAGCAGAAACCAAATTTTTAAAAAAGGGTTTGCGAGCGCTAATCAAATTATAATATTCGATACGTTGTTGTTGACGTCTTTCGTCACGAGATAATAAAATTTGTCAAATTTTGGCCTTTTAAAATGTTTAAGGTATTAATCGGTGTGGTTTTAAAGCTCTGTCCTACTATGTTTTCTACTTAAAATGGTTAAAATCTAAGATTTATTGAGCTACTCACATAAAACGGTCGGAGTTTGCTCAATGAACTAATTTGCATAATCGGCTGTCACGCTAGCAATATCGCTAAAAGTTCGAAGTCACCTCGGCGAAGAAAATCAATAAGTGCAAGATGTTTTTATTTTTTTCTGCAGCCAAACATCTTATTAGCAGAAATAAAGTGGAGATTTTAATGGTCTGGTCTGGACTTGAGCAATATCAATCGAGAAAGAAAGAGTACTTTTAACCAATTTCAGAAAGCTGTCCAACGAGTGTTTTCAAATAAATTATGACGAGCCTCTGAATAAACGAATATCAAAATTGAAATGCATTTTTTACACCTTATATATCACACACTTTAAGAATACAAAATATTTTTTGTTGCCTGCGGTGTGATACGAGGACAGGGCTATTCAACTTTTGAAATTTTCGATGTCGCAAGAGGTCAAAAAAGGGCCTTTTGCAGCTTTGACTTTTGAGAGCTCTAAAATTTTATGTTGAGGTATTTCCAGAAACTAATGTGGTTTTACTTACTTGTTACCAAAAATAGTTTATTGGGCAAAGTTTGAGGGAAAACTTTTTTCCGATGCGATCTTACAGAGATCGCCTCTTAATTATTAATAAATGAGATGTTGATCAAGCCTGCCCCTAAATTGCCATGATGATGGAGATGGCTAAAAGTCAAGTTGAATTTAAAGGAAAAAGAAAACAAAATCCAAGTACCTATTTCTTGTTGTTTTTTTCGTAGCAGTATCGAAACCATGGCGAGGATGATCATCACTATAAACAACAACACTGCTAAAATAGCGATTGGCAGATAAAGGATGTCTTTCATGAGGTCATCGTCCTTTGTCACTACTGGAACTGTGGTCGTCGGGGATGTGTGGACCGTCAACAGAGATTAAAAAATAAAAAAATAAAATACGAGCTGATAATTAGCTTGACCCTACTGATATAGGATAACACAAGGAAAGGAAGGGAAAGAGAGAGGGGTGCTTGGCAGTCTCGCATAGGGAATCCCAAGGGTAACTCGTTTGTAGGGCTGAAAAAGTCCTGTCCATCGGCCCCTACGTCTGCATGTCTCATTCTTTACTTTACTCTTTGCATTTAATATTTCAGAAGCATTTCCTGGTGTAGATGCACTACCCCTGACTTTCACATAATAAGTGGTATATTTGTTCAAGCCGTCTATTATACGTTCCCGCGTGTTTCCAGTCACTTTTCGCTCATTACTCTGTACATCCTCGCGGGTTCCATAAAATATTATATATTCCTCATGTCTCCATTAGAGTGAGCAGGTTTATCCCACGTTACAAGAATTGAAACAGAAGAAACGGCCTGAACTTTAACATTGAAGGGATGGCTTGGACCTTTTAAAATAAATAACAGTACAAGATTTGAATAAAGTTCGAGTGGTTAAATCTTTTCAGAGAACAGTTTGAACTGCCTCGAATTATTCACAGTAGCCATGGTACGGAATTAATTACTCAGTAGCTCAAATAACCACAGTGAAGAAAAGACAAACCAACAAGCAAACATAGAAACAAACAAAATAAAGTTAATATAAAACAACAAAAAAGATTAAGGCCAAGAAAAACAAAAATCCCAGGAGATTTTTGGCTATTTTTGGTTAGAGAGTTTAGTGTGCCACGCGCACCTCAAGAAAAACAACTCTTGGAAAAACAGAAACAGAAGTTTTTCTTCAGAAATTGAGTGTAGTTTAAACCGACCAAAGCCTCGGTTATTTAACTATTTTTTTTCTATCGTTGTCGTCGTCTTTTGTTTCCCCGACGAAAAAACTTCTCAAATCATACTTCCTTAATTCAAGGATGATGATGAATCAAACTAAATTCAATGATGGCATACCTTTATCCAATGTCTGGACATGAAAGCAGGGGCTCAGAGGTGACTTTCCTACACTTGTAAACCCTCGAACTTGGATGCAGTATGACGTTAATGGCTTCAAGTCCGTGATTATTGTGTTTGTTTTTGTTATATTAAAACCCAACACTTTTTCTGTTCCATTTTCTTTGTATGAAACCTCATATCGCAATATGAGGCCGTTTTGATCCTCTTTTTTAAT